>NC_053028.1:103110850-103216410 GCF_003073215.2 Triticum urartu | reverse complement strand
TGCACGCAAGACCACAATTCCGTAAGGCATGCAGGTCGCTTGCATGTTCCTTCAAATGTGGTGACAAACACTCGGGAGAGATCCTCCCAAGTGTAAATGTTGCTGGGTGCTAACTGATTCAGCCACGCTCTGGCCAAGCCTTCTAACATGAGAGGCAGGTGCTTCATGGCTACCTCATCGTTCCCACCGCCAATCTGGACAGCCACACGGTAATCTTCGAGCCAAGTATCGGGCTTGGACTCACCGGTGAACTTACTAACTCCAGTCGCCAACCTGAAGTTGGGAGGAATTACAGCGGCTCTGATGGCTCGACTGAAACACTCCGGCCCTGAAACATGTACTCTGCTACTGGTAGGCGTATCTATGTCGTGGCCTTCTCGGTGAGCTCTATTCCTGTCGACCAAACCTTGAACGAAGATGGATCTCGCATCAAAGCCTGGTTCCCTGGGGTCGACTGGAATTCTCCGCCCAACACTATGAGGGCGTCTGTCCACCTGCTGTCGAGGCACATATGATCCACTCCTCGGGGGAGGGGTTGGCACTCGACGTCGATCATCACGATCGAATCGGTGATCATACTGCTCATTCCTTCTGTACTGATCACGCCGGTCTCCACGTCCCTCACGCCTCGGAGGCGATCTTGGGCTGTGAGCCAACTGGACTGTATCCGCTGCAACGGATCGACTGTGGATCCTGTTCCGCGACTAAGAAACAGCGGAATTCTGGTCTCCCGCTGCCCGGAGCAACGCTCTGATTTGCAACAAGCCTCTGCGAGCCTCTGACTGGGAGGGCTGAATCGACTCTGCTATACGGGCCGCAGCCGCCAAATTCTGAATCGGAGTACGATATACCTACGGGGGCGTAAAGAGTTGACATCGACTGGATTCTGGAGCCCGTTGACGCGCTCGCCCGTCGAGTATTCGCTGGAGATTCTCCAGTCGAGTCCGCTCGGCCAAGTTAGCCAAGCGCGCGTCCTCCAAGGCTCGGGCCTCGGGGGTTTCTCCAACGATAGGAGTGTGGAGTGCATCCATGTTCCGGCGGCGAAGTTCCTCCCGCTGCAACGACGTGAGAGGCTCAGGGAGATACTCCCCGTGAGGACGCACGGGTCGCCCTCATCCGCACCTTCGTCAGCGCGGGGGAAACCGGGAGGACTGTGTGCCCCATCGATCACCAGAACCTCTGCAGCTGGGTCACTGCTGTCGCATTCGGATGCGGTCTCTGCGGAGCCAGTCGACAGGTCGAACATGCCGTAGAGGGATTCGTTGGGCTCGATTGCCGTGACTTGTGGGGTGGCCGACTGGCGGGCCACCGGATGCCTCACCCACCTCTGAAGCCTCGACCGACCGGAGCGCTTGCGCCGGCGAGAAACAGGGAGGGGAGATGCCACGGGAGCCGACCGATACTGGGTCAACGGCTGCCGCAGGAGGACACCACGGACGCATGTGCGAAAGTGCGTCACCCCGCGGACGGGGAGCGCGTTGACGTCGAGTGGAGCCTCCTGAAGCCAAGCGGAGTCGTCGGCGATGAACGTGAGCGCGCGGAGACGGATCTCGCGGCCCTCCACCAAAGCTCCGCCCGAAACCATGATCAAGGAGATCGGAAAAAATCGCAACTTCTCAAACTAGGCGCTAAGACTCCTAGCCCCACGGTGGGCGCCAACTGTCGTGGTTATAACGCTGACAGTGATGTAGGAGCGTATGTATGGAGAGGCTAGATCTTAGCTATGGAGGAGTTGTAAGCACACGAGGATTACGAGTTCAGGCCCTTCTCGGAGGAAGTAACATCCCTACGTCTCGGTGCCCGGAGGCGGTCGACTGAATTATGTGTGTATGAATAACAGGGGTGCCAACCCTTAATACTGAGGAGGGGGGTGGCTTATATAGAGTTCGCCAGGCCCTCCAGCCCTTAGTAATGCAAGGTTTAAAGTACATTAAGACTGGGGGTTACTGGTAACGCCCCTAATAAAGTGCTATGATGACCATAAAAGCTACTTAAACACCGACCGTTTGCGTGCAGGGTGACTTTAGATCTCCTGGCAGTCGAGTGGTTGGAATTTGGTCGAGTGATTGCTTCGTGGTCGAGTGTCTTGAATCTGTCGAGTGAGATGCCTCCAAGTCGATTGAAACGTGACTTCTTCTAGGGATGTCCTTGGGTAGGGTACTTAGGACAGGTCCATGCCCCTATCCTAGGTACGTCCCTTCATCAGGGGCTGACAATGTCCAAGTCAGATTGGACCGGGCAATGTGCAACGATGGCTTCTTGAGTTTGTTCCCTCATTCCTCTGTCGAACATATCATCACTGAGGAATCTGACCATAATGCTATCTTGGTGCGGGCTAGGGAGACGGCTCCCGATGCTGGTCAGAATGGGCCGCGAAGTTTTATGTATGAGGAGATGTGGACCAAGCATGAGGGATATGATGCTATGATTACTGATGCATGGAACAAAGCGGCATCTAATGGCCTGGGTGCAATGGGGATGGGAGAGAAGCTGAAGGCCGTGACTGGAGATTGCAGCACTGGGGACGAATAGTTTTTGGTTCGGTGAGACGGCAGATTAAGAATCTCAAGATTAATCTTCAGCATGCTAGACAGAGGGCGCTTGTCTCTGGATCCTCACTGGAGGTCCGAGACCTGGAGGCTCAATTGCGCGAGCTCTATGAGCGGGAGGAAATAATGTATAAACAAAGATCTAGAGTGGGATGGCTGCGGGAGGGTGACCATAATACTCGTTACTTTCAAAACCGAGCAAGCCACAGAAGTAGGAAGAACACCGTTTGCGGTTTAAGGAGGGAGGACGGCAGTAAGTGTACCTCGGATGAGGGGATGCGTGCTATGGCGGCATCGTTTTATGCCAACCTTTTCACTTCGGAGGGGTCTACCGGTTCGGACAGGATTATTGTACTTATGGATGAGGTTGTCACCCATGACATGAATGGTCATCTTACTGCTGCTATTTCGGATGAGGAAATCGAACAAGCACTGTTTCAGATCGGGGCGACGAAAGCACCGGGACCGGACGGGCTGCCTGCGTTGTTCTATCAGAGACACTGGTCTCTCCTAAAGCAGGATGTTTGTGCGGCCGTTCGTGATTTTCTTGCGGGCCGCGCAACTCCGGAGTCCTTCAACGACACAACTCTTGTGATGATACCGAAGGTCAACGCTCCGGAGCTGTTATCTCAGTTCCGGCCCATTAGTCTTTGTAATGTTCTGTATAAGGTGGCAGCAAAGGTCTTAGCTAACAGACTCAAGAAGGTTTTTCCTGTGATGATTTCTGAGGAACAAAGTGCTTTCGTACCGGGCAGGTTAATTACTGATAATGTCTTGGTCGCTTACGAGTGCGTGCATGCGATTCGTAGGAGGAAAAGAAAGAAACCCCTTTGTGCTGTCAAGTTGGATATGATGAAGGCGTATGATCGAGTGGAATGGTCTTTCCTTGAGCAGGTGATGAGCCGTCTGGGCTTTGCACAGGGGTGGGTTGACATGATCATGAGGTGTGTGAAGACTACCAGATTTGCTGTTAAACTTAATGGGGGGGCTATCGGATCTGTTTTTGCCTTCTCGGGGGCTCAGACAGGGAGACCCACTATCTCCGTACCTATTCTTGCTTTGTGTGGAAGGTTTTTTTGCTCTCCTAAAGAGAGCCCAGCAGGAGAAAAAGATTAGTGGAGTGTCATTTGGTGGCACTGGCCCCCATGTGATGCATCTCCTATTCGCCGATGACAGCATCGTGTTCCTGGAAGGGTCTCAGGGAAACCTGGAGGCTCTTAGGAACATCCTCCAAGTATATGAGCTTGCGTCGGGACAAAGGGTGAACTTACAGAAGTCACCCATCTTTTTTGGGAAAGGATGCTCGCAGGATAACAAAAACATGTTGAAGGGTGTGATTGGAATCCACTCAGAAGCCTTAAGTGAGAAGTATCCCGGGCTACCGACGGCGGTGGGCCGTTCTAAAGACGGTACTTTTAGGTATGTCTACGAGAGCTCAAAAGGGAAAGTGATGGGATGGAAAGGGCAAGGGCTCTCAAAGGCTGCGAAAGAAGTGCTTGCCAAGTTCGGGTTGCAAGCGACACCGACGTTTACCATGAGCTATTTCCGACTGTCAAAGAAAATGTGCCGGAACCTGACCTCTATCTCCTCAAACTTCTGGTGGGGATCAGCCCATGGAGAAAACAAGGTGCACTGGGTAGCCTGGGACAAAATGTGCTTGTCAAAGCGAGATGGCGGTATGGGGTTCCGTAACTTTAAGGTCTTCAACCAGGCTTTGTTGGGCAAGCAAGCCTGGAGGATTTTACAAACCCCGGACTCGCAAGATATTTCAAAGACTCCTCAATTATGAATGCTACATGTCCAGCAAATGGGTCGTTCACATTCTGTAGTATTCTTTTTGGCCAAGATTTGCTGCGGGAAGGGGCTGTGTGGCGGATTGGGGATGGCTCCAGGGTCCACATCCACCATGATAACTGGATTCCATGGAGGAATAGCTTGAGGCCACTGGGCCAAACTTTCCTCCCAGGCTCGACTCGAGTTGCTGATTTGTTGACACCTGATGGAAGTGCATGGAATGAGACTAAGGTGGATGCGATGTTCACCCTGAGTGATGCTGCTGACATCAAGCAAATACCTATAGGAGGCCCGGGAGTGGATGATTTTCTTGCATGGAATTTTACTAAAGATGGCATCTACTCTGTTCGCTCCGCCTATCATCTGGCCATGTCGTTAAGGCGGGCTCGAACCGGAAACCCAGGGTCGTCTTCTTCGGTTGCTTCCCACAGGAACTGGTTGGCTATGTGGGGCACACATGTCCCAAACAAGATTAAGGTTCATATATGGAGGCTGTTGCGCAATGGGCTGGCCACGGGGTCCGAGCTGCTACGAAGACGGATCAAGCCGGGCATTTTTTGCCCCGCTTGTGGACGTGAGGAGACCCTGCTTCATCGTTTCTGGAGCTGCCATCACTCGCGACAATTCTGGAGCTCCCTCGCCGAGTTGCGGTCGGTCCATGCGGCATCCCCACCGGATGGTACTCTATCTAACCATGAAGTTGGGCGGTGGCTATGGAACTGGCTGGGTGACGCTCGGGACGAGGAGAAAGAGATGACCATGCAGGGTTTATATGGACTTTGGCTTGCGCGAAATGAGGCTCGCGATGGGGTGCGGATCAAGAATCCATCGGCTGTGGCTGAGAAGGTATCCGGCCTTATGGATGAATGGACTGAAACGGTGTTGAAGAAGGTGCGGGTTGAGGCTAAACCCCCGCCTGAGAAGTGGCAACCTCCTGCGACCGACTGGGTTAAGCTTAATGTGGATGGTGCTGTTTCTCTGGCCACAGGCCATGGAGGAGGTGGTGTAGTTGCCAGAGATCACTCGGGGGCGTTCCGGGGAGCCATGGCTCAACCTTTTCCGAACTGCTCGAAACCGGAGTTGGTTGAGCTGATGGCCTGTAGACAGGCTTTATCTTTTGGGCATGAGCTGGGCATCCAACGGATACATGTTGAGATGGACTGTAGGGAGGCTGTCAGCATGGTTAACTCGACTCCTAAGAATCTGTCGGTCGCTGGCCCTATTGTGGAAGACATCAAAGCCCTTATGAGAGGCTGGGTAGGATGCAAGATCACGTGGAGAAGAAGAACGGCGAATCGGGCTGCTCACACGCTGGCTAAGGTTGCTGTAGGAGACGGAATAGCTCAAGTTTGGAGACTTGCTCCACCCGATTGTATTCTCTCTGTAATAGCTGACGAGCTACCTAACTCTTTTTAATTAAAGTATGTTGCTTTCCCTCAAAAAAAAAAAAATCAGTGCAGGCCAAGGATATGATCGTTGCGGTGTGTGGTCGACGCATGTTGCGGCAAACGCACGCATCGGCAACAAACAATGGTGCAGATCAGCAAGAAGCTGCAGCAAGATTTATGGCCCCATACTGGGGGTGGCTGTTCAGCAATATGCTTTGTAATACCATACGTATTTGTCAATGTGTCCACGCTGTGACATTTTTTGATCGAGAGAAAAGCCACCCCCAGCGTATTTGTCAATATGCTTTGTAATACCATATGTATTTGTCAAGGTCCGTATTTTATTTATTGCATTTTTTTGATAAATGACATTTTCATTCGAACATTATATGTTCAAATGAAAACTAATAAAATGTGAACCTTGTATAATGCGTTTATATATATTATATATATATATATATATATATATATATATATATATATATATATATATATATATATTTATACCTACTATTAAAGGGAGGTGATATTCTTGGTTTCGTCCCGCTTTTTTTGGTCCCACTTTAATTAATTTTACGTATTTTTTTAAAAGGAAGGTGATATTCTTGGTTTTGTCCCGCTTTTTTTTGTCCCAGCTTCAATTAATTTCATGTATTTTTTTGAGACAATTAATTTCACGTATACTATTTGGTTTCATTACTTGCCACATGTTTTGGCCCAACGGAGGAAGCCCACCTCGCGGTGCACCGTGGCCTGGTCTGGGGATGGCAAAAAATAAAATTGCCGATGGGAGGGTTTGATCTCATAACCTGCCAACCAGCCACGCACAGTTTGTCCAACTGACCCAGCTACAGATATGGAAGGATTTTTTTTCCCGTTGCAACGCACGAGCCTTTTTGTTAGTTGCAATTAATAAAAGGAAATATCATGACCGCAAAAATAATAATATGTGCACTTGAAATTAATAAAAATATATTTGATATCTGAACTAATAATTAAAAATCACCAAGTTTATTGCAAGTTAAATTCTTTGTATCTAGATTAAAGAGAACGCCATGGAAATATATAAATAAATAATTTGAACTTCGATGACATGTATAGCTTCTAGTGGTGTCCACTCTCTCTCGAAACAGACTTTCACCCCGATTTATAAATAAAGCAACAACCACACAAAGTACAAGGCCGAACGATACAGGATGGTAAGGTAACCCTCTTACAAAGCCGATCTGAAGATAATCGGGGAACGCAGACCACAAGAGACTACGTGGCCAAAAGATAACACATGAAGGCCTGAGAACACCACCACACAACACCCTAGAACACCTAAGCTCCACCTCAACACCCTCGGGAGGGGAACGACGCCAGGCGTCGCCGCTATCGAGTCCACACGTACAAGGGTTTTCACCCAGAACCCAGGCATGGAGAGGAGCACCACGACGATGTCTTCAATAAGATAACAACTCCCTTGAGCGTCATTGTCATCGGCGAAAAAGCGCAGAGCTTTCGGTCGGAAGCTCCCCCGTGCCACCATGCATGAGGCCTTCAAGAGAGGCGCGACGAGTCCAGGTCCCCAGCTCCAGATCAGGGCACCACCACTGCCAAAGACAAAGGGCTCGCCCGAGCCACCCGCTGGCACACCTCTTGCCGCCCACATGACCAAGAGGTGTAGGCACCACCGCCGCCATGGTGCCCGCCGAAGAGCCAACAAGGCGGACCACCTTCCAGGACCACCGCCCCGGCATCCAATCCACAAGACACCATCGACCGCCCACTTCACAGTGCACAAACCGCGGCAGGAAAGCCCGACATCAGCCATCGAGCCAGGGTTAGCTCCAGCATAGTCGAGGTGTCCACGCCTGTAATCCCCACCAATCCAAGTCGACCACTTTGGGACATGACTCCTAGCTAGGCTGCCGACGGCCATTGTTGAGCCACCAGCTTAAACAACGCCAAGTCCGCTGCTTGAGGCACCGATCCAACCGCCGGCACACCGATGCCCCAACCACCACTACCACAAACCTCCACTGAAGCTATAACGTGATGGCGCCTCTCCAACCGGACCCCAATCACCCACCTTGGCCTAGCCGAAAATGACCCAACCACGCATAACCAGCAATGAACCCCGGGCAGGAGGACCATATGAAACTCCTGCCCTGTGACCCATCCACATCGCCAGCCTACTACCAACACCCGTACCCAGTGAAGACGGACGCCGACCCAACCATGGGGGCTGTACATGGAAGCCCGCAACTCCGGCCACCTAGCAGCCATTCCGGTGACCTTGTCCTATCTTGGCTCTGCGCACGAGGCCACCTCGCCTCCGAACACGCCCAGGCCACCACAAAACTACCGCAACCCCGCCTCCACTCCCGTAGGGAGAACCCGCAGCACAACCACCGGCCCCGAGCCCTAGCCCACCGGAGCAGCCTCAAGTCGCGCCGCCGAACCCTAGTCGGGCCCCAAGCTCAAATCCGTCAGGCAATCGTACCCCCCGCATCACCTCGAAAGAGGCGACGCCCGCGGAGCACGCCAGCCCCCACGTTGCCCAGAAGCTCTACACGCTGCCTCTGCCAGCCTCCCGTGTCGCCAAAGAAGTTGTCGGCACCGCGCCACCACGCCATCGCCTGAGGGGGCTGCCCCGCGACGTCCCTGCCTCACAGGAGGGGAGACCAGGTCCCCTTGACACCATCGGCCAAGCTTTGCCCGGCGGTGCACCCTGGCGGCGGCGAGGGGGAGAGGAGCCGAGGGAGAAGCTGGCAGCGGCGGAGTTAGGGTATCCGGGGTAGCAGGTCAGGCGAGTGGGATCTGAACCTTCGTTAGCCTGCCATCGCTCCCATTGGGTAAACCTCGACAAGCACGGTTTGATGCGTTGCAATGTGGTAACCGTCGGCAAACTTGGCCTTGAACCACTAGTTTCAGACTCAAGTAAGCTTCCCCAATAGTGTCTAGTACAACCTTTAAAACTAGACAAAAAAATTGACTACACAAAAATTACCAATATACTACACATACACTTTTTTGTACCAACTAACAAACATTTTTATTGACAAATTTACTACACAAAAATTACCAATGTACTAAGAAATATTGTTATTGACTTTTTTTTTGTACTAGAACAATGCCCATACATTGCAACGGGATATAAATATTCTACTACGTTAGCTTGTGATTTACATGTCAATAATAATGTGATTGTGTAAATAATTGTTTATCAAATTCTGATCGTGAACTACCTTATATTTTGATTAGAAATTTGGTAAGTAAATTAAAGTGGAATTTGTTCAGAAGGTAAGTAATTTAGATGATTGATTATCATATACATGAAATGTTGGATGAAGGGGTGGTGGGAAGAAAGGTGAAATGAAAACCTTACGTTTTTTTAAGTAGTAGAGATTTTACGTCTAACAGATAGAGTCACAATATTTTCAGTTTGATTTAGTTATAACATTGTATTAATTTGTTTTCAAAACCACTTAGGTATGGTTTGTCGATGCCTTGTTGGATAACTTAGGGCATATTCGGAACACACATATGCAAAACAAAAGAACATGAAGAAAAATAGGATTGGTTAAACAGAGGAAGCGGTAGTGAACTGTTGTTCGGTTCAGAGCTAAGAATGACAAGGAAAGCATCCGGAGTTTTATAGCTGTGTGAGTTTTTTTTCTTTGGGTAGATAATGAGTGCTCACTCACAGAATTTATAAGATAAAATTGTTTATTGACCTTCACACCTTCATGTTACATGTCTGTCAGCTCCATGCTTCAGGCTTCCGCCAAAAATGAGATTACAATTGCTGGTTTCAATTCTTTGGAATGGTTTCTGAATTGAAAACAATCCTCTGAAACATTGTTCACAATTCCTCCATTCCAAACGCTAGAAAAGGAAACTATTTCTTAAGAATAGTTTCCTTTGGAATTCCTTTAGAAATCGTATGTTCCAAACAAGCCTTTATTTTCAATTAAGTTGAGATGAATATTTATATTTGACGAGCTCAATCTTTGACTGGTGTAAAATATTTATACTAAACATGTATACTTTGTGACTGCAAACAATTTTATAAATATTAACATATACTATATTTATATAATTCTAATGTCTATCATAGGTTATTTAATAAAACTTGTGCCATTTTTTTATATTTTGAGACATTAACACACAGAAAATTGCTGGAAAAAACACGAGGCAAATTCAACAGAAAAAAAAAATACAAGACTTCACAAACTAATTTTGTAGTTTTATGCGTGCGTGTGTCTCGCTCTATATATTTTAAAATCCTTAAATATCTTTCTAGACGTCTTTACAATCTAACAAAAATCTGGATAGACGTTTGTAGTGTATGATTAAGTTTACAAATAGAAAAGGCTAAGTGCATGTAAGATGTTTATGATAAATTTGACATCCAATCATTGACTTATTTGTTTTATATATTTGCCCTGAAGTGAAAAGGTCCCCTCCCTATATATTTGCCTATGGCGGTTTTAGGTTTTATGCTAGATTACTTAAGTGGCAAGTGGAACTTTCTCGTTTTACCCTTTATCAGCATATTCTTGTGAGATTCAATAACTAGAGAAGTGGGTGAAGTACTGACTGAAACGAGTTCCGCCCAAACTTTCCTATAGAACTGTCCCATATTCCTCGTTGCACTGTCCATTTAAAAGCACGTCCTTCGGGGCGCATTGTGAAATATATTTCGCCCAAGTCTTAGAATGGAGATTGTAAATTATCTAGGAAGAACAAAATGAAGCGACTCTTTCTGAGTTGATTTCAGAATAGTTATACTCGGTCGACAATCATAGCTGTTAGTGGGAGATATTTTTACCCTGTAATTTACACGAACCTTAGTGTTTAAATAATATAATTTATAGTATCAATTTGAAAACAGCTATGTGTGCCTACAAAGGTAAAGTTTGCTTATGTGCGTTCATAGTGTGAATGTATCTGCACATATATGAGCGTCTGTGTGTTTCCAATAAAACTTGAAAACTGTTATGCCTCGGCCGTTTGAAAAAAGAAGAAGAAGACAAAACTTTTGAAAAAGAAGACAAAACTGCAAAGCGAAACAAAACAATAGAACCACAGTTCTGTTCACGCGTTGCTACAGTCCTTTTTTGTTCAAGCCAACTCAGACCTGATCATAGGCGCCCTATGCACCTAGATGGAGGGAGTAGTACAACTTGACATGAATAACCACTTAATTAACCAATCAAGCACATGTTTAGTCTCGTGTAGTTTCACATATAAAATCATCTTTGAACAATTTGACGCGCACTTTGACTACTTTCGTTCGTGGATAAACAAAACCAGATGTTTATGATAAATTTGCATATTACGATAAGTGCAAAGTAGTGCAATTTAATTTTTCTTCTTCTTTCTTAAAGGTTATATCACTGGAACTAATCCAGTATGCCTTGGAAAACTTTATTTTTTTTAGTTTTTTTAGTTTTATTTCATTTACTTTCTTTGTGAAGGGCAATACGATTGTCACTAATTTATTCCTCCTTACAAAATTTATTTCTCGCAAAAATACCACTATTTTATGCCTTTTCTTCCATATTATAGAAAGTGCATTTTCTATGTAAACTGTGTGCAATTTTTTTCATTATTTGCTTTAGTTTTGGAAGGCAATATCAGTGTTACTAATTCATTCTTCCTTAGGATTTAATTTATTTTACTATAGACCCAAAGCGGTGGGACCCTGGACAAGTGGAAGCTACGTGCACCGGGCTGCCCTTTTTGTATTAATTTATTCTTTAAGATGACACCACCACAAATGTTAGGATTTCAAGTGACTGGCTCTTTTCTTATTTGGTATTGGGTAAACAACTCTTAGTAATAAAAACCGTTGGTAATTAAAAAATGCCAATTCTAAGAAAGCTTAGGAAATACTTTGCTGATAGGGTATTTAAATTTTAATTTTTGGTGAAAATTTCATTATTATATGCATTTTCTTGCATAATATGAAAAGCACAATTTTAGTGTAAAATGTGTGATCTTTTTTTATTTCTTTGTTTTGAAGGTAAATACCAGTGTAACTAATTCATTCATCCATAGGAAACTTCATTTTATTTAATTATATTTTTATTCATTTATTCTCTAAGATGAAACCACCACAAATGTTAGAACTATTATTGGGTAACACACCACCCCCCCCCCCCCCCCCCCCAAGCCTTAGGCAAAAGATCAATCTTTGCCCTCTTTAGTTGTTCATATTGACTTTTGCCCCCCACCCCCCTAGATACCTGCCTAGCTCCGCCACTTACTAGTAGTACTAGGAAGAACACCAAAGACAGACACACAGCAACATACATGATTGACTGAAATAAGATTGCGGTCAGTCGACTGGCCCAAAAATGAAAATCAATCAACTTACACCTAGCAGATCCCATTGATTTACCCCCTCTCGAACGGGGTTAAACCTAGATTGCATTATAATACGACAGAATACAGCATCCCGTAGTAACATATGGTCACTGTATGTTTTATTGGTTTGATTTTAGAGGGGAATAATTTGCTTACCTTCTCCGAAAAAGGCTTCCGTCCCGCTTTATAAATAAAGTCACAACCAATACATATGGAGATATAAGGGCATCTCCAGCCGCGCCCCAGGAAGGCCTCCCCAGGCGATTTTTACGCGCCGGCGCCAAAAAAACGACCCAGTCGTGCCCCCAGGAGCCCGATTTTCGCCGGCCTGGGCCGAAAACAGCGCCGGCGGACCCAGGCCGAACCCGGCGCGTTGGGGGGCGCCCGGGGGCGCCGGTGCGAACTATTTTGGCGCCAAACAGTCGCGGGCCTGCCGCGTCAGCGACACGGCGCCTCGTCTTCCCCCAACGGCCTCGGTTCCCGCGGGGAATCAATGCCAAGGCTGCCGCCGGTCAGCCTTGCCATTGATTCCTCGCGTCACGGGACGGCGCGCCGATGCCCCCCCTTCCTCGCACGCGTACACACAGGTGCGGCGCGGCTATATAGCCGGTGGCCTGCACTCGCCTGTGCCCACACCAGCCCCGCCCCTTGCCGCCGCCCAGCTCCTCCCTCTCCCTACCTCTCCCGAGCGCCGCCGCCCAGCCCCTCCCTTTATCTCTCTACCTCTCCCAAGCCCGTCGCCATGGCGGAACGCTACCCCGGAGACGAGGCGGCGGCCAACGGCTTCGGCCGCCGTTCGCTCCGCGAGAGTCCTGGCTCCTGTTCCAGGCGAACATCCCGGCGCCGCCGGACATGCGCGCCGGGCCGACGGGGTGGAGGCTCAGCGCCGGTGGAGTGCCCATTCCCCGTTGCCCGACGACGTGGCGAAGCCGAAGTACTTCGCCGAGGAAGTCGAGGTCGTGTGCGCCTCCCTCATCGACGCCCAACTCTCCCTCCCCCAGTACGCCGCCGACAACCACGCGGCTTGGGCGGCGTATTTCGAGCGCCGCCAGCAGCAGCGCTTGGCGTCCATCAACGGCGCGCCGGTGGTTGGTGGCCAGCAGAACAGCGAGGGCGCCACCTGTGGTGGGGCGTCCCCGGCCGCACTCTCGAGGGCGTGCTGCCGTACCTCGAGGGCGGCAACGACCCGCCGTTGGCGTACCCGGCGAGGGCGGCCGCCTCGGCGCAGCACCGACGCGCCGGGCCATGGGCGCCAAGGAGGTTCGGGTCCTCCTCCTCCTCTTCCTCCTCACGATCTTCATCGCACTCCTCCGGCACTCTGGCCCTGCTCGGCGTCAAGGCCGAGCCCGCGGCGGAGACGCCGCTCGGCGGCGCACTTGCAGCGCCGGCATCGTCATCAACGAGGGCGGCCGAAGCGCCTACTCGTCGGCTCCTCCTCCGCGCTTCGTCAAGCCAAAGACGGAGCCGGGGCTCGCGCCGGTGAAGAAGGAGCCGGCCGCGCCGGTGACGACGGAGCTCGACGATGATGACGCGGCCCTGGAATGGGCGTGTAGGGACTCCATAGCGATGGAGAAGGAGCGCCTGGAGAAGGCGAAGGAGCGCCAGCGCGCCGCCCTGCTTCGCTTTGCGGAGCGTCGACGCGGCCGCGACGAAGGCGGAGTCGTCTTCATCTGCGACAGCGACGACGACGATGACGATGCGCTGCCACCAGTCCGCCATGGCGACGCCGGGCAGGGGTCCAGCAGGGGCGCCCGCGTCAAGGAGGAGAAGGCCGACGACGACGATGGCGGCGACGGCGGCGACTTCAGCCAGTTTTTCCTTTAGATTAGTTTATGTATATGTGCTATGTAATGAAAATCCGCGAACTTCGTCGAAATGTGCCGAAATTTATCGTGTTTGGTCGAAATTTACCGTGTTTGGCCGAATTTTATCATGTTTAAGCCGAACTTCGCCGAGCTTCTTTTATTTTAAAACGTGCCTGGGGCGGCCCTGGGGCCGGCGGCTGGGGACCAACTCGCCCCCAGGCCCAATTTTTGCGCCGGCTCACCCCCAGGCAGCGATTTTAGGCGCCCCCTGCTGGGGATACCACATGCGGAAGCGGACGTCCGCTTCGAACACACACCAACCCTGCTGGGGATACCAACTTTACAATAGAAGCACAAAGAGCTAAAACAGGGACTAAACAAGCCAACCTAAGCCCTAAACTAAGGAAGCTAGCTACTTCCAGGCAATAAGATCAAGTCTTCTCTGAGCTCATCAACACACCTCACCAAACAGGCCACCACTCCAAGGCACACTCCAACTGATGGGCTAGGCGAAATAAGCAACCATCCGTTTGATGGAGGAAGGGCCACATAGACAACGCCTCCAAGAAGGAAATCGGTATCCACAGACGTCGCCGTCGGCGGCCTGACAATGTCAAGCACTGTATTTGCCGACGCCCTACCAACCAACCCGAGATAGCATCAATGTCAAGCACTGTAGTTAAAATATGCATGCACATTTTTTTTTGTCGGCGCCGTCAAAATGGGTCGGACGAGCGTTCGACACATACACCGACCCAAATGCGGAAGCGGACGCCCGTACCCGCCTTGCCGACCCAAACGAACAAAAAACAAACGAAATCACCGTCCGTTTGGGTCGGCATGTTGGAGTTGCTCTTAACATCACAAACAAGTGACCCCACATGAAAGTCTCTTTGCGTCTTCTTTTTTTCTTCTTGCTTCTTCTTCCTTCTGACGACTTGCCTAGACAATGAAAATGCCGGGCCAGGAGATGCTCTTAGGACAGCGAGATGCACACACGCATCAGCAACACGTGCGCGCACAGACACGCAAATCAATCAACCATCCATCCATCAGTGCAGGTCCTGGCTGACTGCACGAATGGCATGGCCGGCGGCTGTGCACGCACACGCAGTACCAACACAGATGAACACACGCACACACGCAACCCAGCAACAGTAGCATCAGCACAAACGCTCTCTCTCTCACACACAACAGCACACGCGCACACACGCACACGCAATAGCAGAACACACATGCGCACGAGATGAAGGCAACGGCATCGCGTGGCGAGGGCAAATAGACCCACTTTGAGATGCAATAAAATACTAGTTAAATGCCCGTGCGTCGCTACGGGCAAATGATTGAAAATAAATCAGCCGGGGCACCTATATGTCAGGTACCTGAAAATCTCTTCGCACCTGTCACTTTTATCTTTGTCTATCAAATCAATATCCAACGGTTAGGAGCACATCGTCATCTGTTCATTCCTCTTCCTCCCGCACCTTCTCTTGTTCCATGACGGTTCCTCCTCCTCAACCATGGCCTACCTAGAGTCCCAGACCTAAACTCCTGCCTCCACCCCCAACCCCCCACCCCCACGGCCGGTGGATATTGCCGCCCCACCCTCCCCTCGACCTCCTCCACCATGCTGGCTGTCGGCCCACACATCCATCTAAGCCTCACCCCGGCGGATAACCCCTCCCCCCCGGTACCCCATGCACCGTCACACATTCTTCCTCTTGTTTCGCGACGGTTCCTCCTCCTCAACCATGGTCTACCCAGGCCTAAACTCCTGCCTCCACCCCCACACGCACCCAACTGGGTCGGCGGATATCGCCACCCCACCCTCCCCTCGACCTCCTCCACCATGCTGGCTGTCGGCCCACACATCCATCTAAGCCTCACCCCGGTGGATAACCCCCCCCCACCCCATGCATCATCACCGATTAAGTTTTAGAGTCGCTCCTGCCAGCTATGCCCACCCCCCTAAGCCTCACCCTAATGAGGAAATTGCCCGTGCATTGTAAAGGGGGCATAGATAATATATTCTAATAGTTTGACAACAATTGTGGTTAACCATATATGTTTAGTATTGTATGCACGTCAATAGCATTGTCAACTTTTTATCGTTAAATCGTTACTTTTCTTCTTCTTCTTCCATCTTCGGCTCTCAATCTATCAGCAGGCTCAGGATCCCCCCCCACCACCATGGAAGCATCTCCCCTAATGTATTGCAAGATGTAGTTAGGCCACTGACATGAGGGCCGCTGCAGTAGGGATCCCTGTCCCACCAGCACACCCATTTTGAATTTTAAGGAGATAACTGTAATTGTAATATTTTTGGTCGTTGATGACAGAAAAAGATGTAATGGATTTTGACCAAGTCACCATCATGTTTTGTACTCAGTCGCATTCTCGAGTAATTGATAATGGGGAAAATATCATATGGAAACCAACATTCGTATGATAAAGTACACTTACATACATTACTTGTCATTACAAACTCTGTGAACATCAAATTTTCTAAGGACACACAGTATTTTTTTCAAAATCAAATCATTACACTGAATCTACATTACCTTTGTACCTTGTCTGGCGTTACACATGAATATATTTGCATCACGTCAGTACACACAAAATACATATGCACTAAGTTGGTCCTACTAAACACTGATTCAGCATCACAAACTACATGATGTTACATCAAGATGCACACGCTCGAGAAGGACCTTCAGTTGTACTCCCTCCGTCCCGAATTACTTGTTGCACGTATGGATGTATCTTGATGTGTATTTTAATTCTAGATACATCCATTTCAGGGACAAGTAATTTGGGACGGAGGGAGTATATGAAAGTTCAAGCCAACTCAACTGCTTGCACTATATAACTTAGAAACGTGTATTAGCATTGAAAACCTGAAAAATAAAATCTCTAGTGTTCTTCTAAACCTCTAGGACTTTTTTTCAAGATAGTTAGGAAGGCATGGAAGGATCTCAAACCAGTCGGTCTGGCCAATGTTGGGGCGATTCTATTGTCTAACATTGACCAGCCAGTCCACACTATGCTGCTCACCGTTATTCTGCTCCCCTCCAAATCGGCCAACAGATGTTACCGCTGCCACTGCTCCGCACCGTCAAATCAGTAATAGGAAACTATATTATACCTCCAAAAAATTGTCAAGGAAGGATCAATAATAGTTATAACATATTGCATATGATAAAATTGAAGCATCTTTGTTCTGCACACATGTCACAATTTCTTGGAGATCTGGTGCAATACACAATATAGATAAACTCTCGGATGTTTGACATCCTATTAAAATATGTACACAGAATAATAATAAAATCTTTAATAAAAGAAACGAAAGAGAATCATAAAATGGGATTATAGAACCAGTGTTGACATATATATTTCATTTACCCACCAATTCGTGTGATATAAAAAAATAACACTCGCAAAAATCTCCTTCGATCTCACCACGTGATGCAACTGAATGACATCTCAACCTTCTCATGACTTCTAATTTTTTTTCAGTTGCAAAATTCTTTAGTTAAGCTCACTAATTTTTATCATACAATATCCCAGAGCTATATTTTTGCCAGGTTGCAATATGAAAGATCACTCTGATTAGCCATCATAGCAATATGCATCATCGCAAGCAATAATCAGCACATAATTTCCATTAAAACAATTATCACCAATCAAGCTCCTGCAAAATCATTAGAATCAAACTTCTTATAAAAAAATCATATTCACATAACTTCTACCATCAATGTCATATTATATTTATGCGTGCCTCAAAAAATATCTAAAGTTCAAACCCAATAATCAGTTAAGCTTTGTCTTTTACATCATTTCTGAAAACATGCCACTCTATAGCATGATTCTTTTCAGTGGTAATAGCTCATGGTGTTGAGATAACTGACTCTTTCTCAGTCATCAAAAACCCTGTGTGTTTTAAGAAAATGAATGTTTCGAAAATTCATACAAACATATATATGAGTTTATTAACAGGTTAAACTCTTCATGCTTGTGACCATAAGTCAATTTTCTTGATTGCAATAAAACCTGCAAACTCAATGGTTGAGACAGGATTCTCCAAGAGGCATAAAATACTGGGTGGTTCAACAAATTTAGGACACAAAAAACTATATCCAAGAGGCATAATATACATATAAGATGGATTTGTCGTCCTGCTCCTAGATGGTGGCTGCACCGAAAAACCTCATGGGCGAGACCTTGTCCCTGGCAGCCGGCGGGGTGGACTCCTGAAAGACCTCATCGGCGGGGGCAGTCAAGATGCATCTAGTAATTTTGGCGAACACACATGAGCTCATTGCTAAGTGCTAACTCCAATTGCCTGTGTTGTAGAACTAATACTATCGTCAGACATTGGCATAGCAAAAGTCTAAAACGAACACCTAGCATATCGGAGTCTGGAGTCAATCAATCCACCTACCACTGGACTATGCACGACGTGAGCTAGTGATCGGAAGGCCTGCAACATGGGCATATCACGTCTTGGTATTCATCTCACAATCATCATGATCGGAAGAGTCCTCGACGGACATATCACGTGAGCCGACACCGGAATAACCGTACTGGACGGCAGTTCGATGACGTAAGGTAGTGCAGCGCCACAGATCGAGCAGCTCGATCGATGCATCTTTGCCGAGTGGCTGCGTGGCTGCCGACGACAAGGTTCCGTCGCGCGACCGCCATAGATAAAGAGTCCGTCCGGCCACAGGCGACGAGGTTTTGTCTTGCCGCCGCCGTAGACGAGGAGTCCGTCTGGCCACCGGCGACGAGGTCTTGTTGCGCGCCCACCATCAACGAAAGTACCATGAGAAAGCCGCAACAAAATGATAGGATGGAAACTGGGACTGGCTAGAAGCATGGGTTGAGATTAGGGTTGCTAGGAACTGATGAGGGGCAGTCTAGTCTGGTCGGACGCAGCGCTCCTTTTGCCTAGTGCATCACGTAATCAAATCGTATCTTGTCCTGATTTTTCTGGAGAAACTTACCTTACAGGAATACGAGGGATTGTATGCTGATTTTGTTTCTCGGCAGAAAAAATCGGTGAGGAGGGGAAGGAATCGATAGATTTAGGCAAGTCACGTAAAACCGGAAGGTGGGGAGCGAAAGGAATCGATTGGGATAAACAAAGTCGGTGGGATCTATCGAGGTGAGGAGCTAACGAATGAAGGAAACGACCTACGGATGGTGATGATGATGATTTGATTAGCGTCGTATATGGAAGGGAAGGATGGAAGGATTGGAGTTTTATATGGAAGGGGATGGAAGGGTTGGTTTGGTTCTCGTGATGCATGAATTAAAACCGGTCTTGGTTTTCGGAGGGAGGAAAAAAATCGATGGGGGGAGAGATCGCCTGGTGGGAGGAGATCGATGGAAGGGTGAACAAACGAAACGAACGAACGACTTACGTACTCAGACATTAGGAGTAGAGATTGTCATCTATTTGTCTCAAGTACAATGTATATATTATATCCTAGACCTGAGATCCTCGCATGTTTTTAGGATGAGAATCGACTCACTTAGGATCTATCAATCGCTACTTCGTACCCGAAGATTAATAAAGGAAAGGTAACCTTCAGGTGAGTCATGATACATGCCGCGAAACATGGTTGATAAGATGAGCTTTGCCCCTCCTATAGAGAGAGATATTCTTTGGGTCCTCTAGAGTAATCACACTACCAGAAAAACTGGGGTTGCCGACGGCCAAATCTATGCCGACGGCCCCCGTCGGCATCTATGGACCTATGCCGACGGCCAAGGATAGGCCGTAGGCATAGAATAGCCGTCGGCATACATCCATCTATGCCGACGGGGCCGTCGGCTTAGACGAGGCCGTCGGGACCGCCCGAGCTACGCCTACGGGGCCCGTCGGCATAGGACAGGCCGTCGGCATAGCTCGGGCCCACCTGCCCGGTCAGCGCTGACCATTTGACGTCGTTGATCCTACGCCGACGGGCGGTAACGGCGGCCGTCGGCATATCTGTGGCAGAGGTATGCCTACGGCACAGTCGTCGGCATAGGCCCCTCTGCCACGTCAACGATCCGTGTGCCACGCCACGTCATCGATCCGTGTCCGTCGGCATATGTTTACTTTACTTAATTTTTTATTTTTACTTTGGTTATCTGTGGCAGAGGTATGCCTATGGCACAGCCGTCGGCATAGGCCCCTTCGCCACGTCATCGATCCGTGTGCCACGCCACGTCATCGATCCGTGGGACAACCTCCGTCATCGATCCGTGTATTTTACTTTATTTTTTATTTTTACTTTGTTTTGTTATTTTTACTTTATTTTAGTTTTTGCTTTTGCATAAGATAATTATGCCTTATCTAAAAAACATACCCGATGGTATATCGATTGCCCCCCGTTACGAACGTCGCTATAGCCGTGTCACGGAGGGGGGAAACGGTCGACACGGAAGGAATTCTGGTTGGTGGGGGGATTCAGAGTGTAGCTATGTCACTGAAACATCGCACGGGTCCCGATGCATATGTGAAAGTGTTCATGCATGCGTAGACGCCCGTCTTGGGGCTCTGGGGTGTGCCCCCCTCATGGACGGCGCTGCCGCCGGCACCTAGAGGGGGGAAACGGACGCGTGGGGTCTACACGAAGGGGATCTTACTTTGGGTCTGGCCCGGATGTTGCTCCGAAGTGTTCCTATGGGCTGACCTAACACAACCGTCCGTGCAAAGTCAAAGGGCTAGATCCCAAGGTCAAAGCCCGTCCGGGGGTTAGGAGGGACGGGGGCACTGGGGGGAGCAATGTCACCGGAGCGTTGCACCGGGCCCTCATACATGCGGGGTGCTGTGGTGGCATGTCCGAAGAGGCGGGACGCGTCTCCGGGGCGTGGCCCCCCCTCACGGACGACGATGACACGGTAGTAGACGTTCCGCGGTAACGATGCGGCGTCAATATTACGCAATACTCGGAGCGTGATAAATTCAAGAGTTTTTTTGCACGACGTGGGCACATGTGCTATAGGAACGATGGTATTTTTTCATAATTTTTGGTGATGGAGAAGTATCCGAAAAATTCCCTCTACGCTGATTGACCTTCGCGTGTCTACGGCTGTGGCCGGTGGCCTCCGGGGGCTAGCATGCCGCCAAATCTTGGGTAGGCGGCCTCTCACAAGTCTGGAAGTGTTGTGGCGGTTGCAAACGCCCGGCACGCGTGTCCGGGGTGTGCCCCCCTCACGGACGGTGCCGCCGCTGGCACCTGGAGGGGGGAAACAGACGCGTGGGGTCTACACGGAGGGGATCTTGCTGTGGGTCTGGCCCAGATGTTGCTCCAAAGTGTTCCTATCGTCTGACCTAACACAACCGGGTGGGGAGGTCCACTGGTCAAAGCCCGTCCGTGCAAAGTCAAAGGGCTAGATCCCGTGGTCAAACGCTACAGGGTTAGGCGGGACGGGGCACTGGGGGGGTGGGGGGTAGCAATACCACCGGAGCGACGCACCGGGCCCTCATACATGCGGGGTGGTGTGGTGGCATGTCCGAAGAGGCGGGACGCGTCTCCGGGGCGTGGCGCCCCCTCACGGACGGCGATGACACGGTAGTAGACGTTCTGCGGTAACGATGCGGCGTCAATATTACTAAATACTCGGAGCGAGATAAAATCATGAGTTTTTTTGCACGACGTGGGCACATGTGCTATAGGAACGATGGTATTTTTTCATAATTTTTGGTGATGGAGAAGTATCCAAAAAATTCCCTCTACGCGGATTGCCCTTCGCGCGTCTACGGCTGTGGCCGGCGGCCTTCGGGGGCTAGCATGCCGCCAAATCTTGCGTACGCGGCCTCTCACAAGTCTGGAAGTGTTGTGGCAGTTTCAAACGCCTGGCACGCGTGTCCGGGGTGTGCCCCCCCTCACGGACGGCGCCGCCGCCGACACCTGGAGGGGGAAACGAACGCGTGGGGTCTACACGGAGGGGATCTTGCTGTGGGTCTGGCCCGGATGTTGCTCCAAAGTGTTCCTATGGGCTGACCTAACACAACCGGGTGGGGAGGTCCACTGGTCAAAGCCCGTCCGTGCAAAGTCAAAGGGCTAGATCCCGTGGTCAAACGCTACAGGGTTAGGCGGGACGGGGGCACTGGTGGGGTAGCAATGCCACCGGAGCGTCGCACCGGGCCCTCATACATGCGGGGTGGTGTGGTGGCATGTCCGAAGAGGCGGGACGCGTCTCCGGGGCGTGGCCCCCCTCACGGACGGCGATGACACGGTAGTAGACGTTCTACGGTAACGATGCGGCATCAATATTACTAAATACTCGGAGCGCGATAAAATCAAGAGTTTTTTTGAACGACGTGGTCACATGTGCTATAGGAACGATGGTATTTTTTCATAATTTTTGGTGATGGAGAAGTATCCGAAAAATTCCCTCTACGCGGATTGGCCTTCGCACGTCTACGGCTGTGGCCAGCGGCCTCCGGGGGCTAGCATGCCGCCAAATCTTGCGTAGGCGGCCTCTCACAAGTCTGGAAGTGTTGTGGCGGTTGCAAACGCCCGGCACGCGTGTCCGGGGTGTGCCCCCCCCTCACGGACGGCGCTGCCGCCGGCACCTAGAGGGGGGAAACGGACGCGTGGGGTCTACACGGAGGGGATCTTGCTGTGGGTCTGGCCCGGATGTTGCTCCAAAGTGTTCCTATGGGCTGACCTAACACAACCGGGTGGGGAGGTCCATTGGTCAAAGCCCGTCCGTGCAAAGTCAAAGGGCTAGATCCCGTGGTCAAACGCTACAGGGTTAGGCGGGACGGGGGCACTGGGGGGTAGCAATGCCACCGGAGCGTCGCACCGGGCCCTAATACATGCGGGGTGGTGTGGTGGCATGTCCGAAGAGGCGGGACGCGTCTCCGGGGCGTGGCCCCCCCTCACGGACGGCGATGACACGGTAGTAGACGTTCTGCGGTAACGATGCGGCGTCAATATTACTAAATACTCGGAGCGCGATAAAATCAAGAGTTTTTTTGCACGACATGGGCACATGTGCTATAGCAACGATGGTATTTTTTCATAATTTTTGGTGATGGGGAAGTATCCGAAAAATCCCCTCTATGCGGATTGCCCTTCACGCGTCTACGGCTGTGGCCGGTGGCCTCTGGGGGCTAGCATGCCGCCAAATCTTGCGTAGGCGGCCTCTCACAAGTCTGGAAGTGTTGTGGTGGTTGCAAACGCCCGGAACGCGTGTCGGGGGTGTGCCCCCCCTCACGGATGGCGCTGCCGCCGGCACCTGGAGGGGAGAAACGGACGCGTGGGGTCTACACGGAGGGGATCTTGCTGTGGTTCTGGCCCGGATGTTGCTCCAAAGTGTTCCTATGGGCTGACCTAACACAACCGGGTGGGGAGGGCCACTGGTCAAAGCCCGTCCGTGCAAAGTCAAAGGGCTAGATCCCGTGGTCAAACGCTACAGGGTTAGGCGGGACGGGGGCACTGGGGGGTTGGGGGGGTAGCAATGCCACCGGAGCGTCGCACCGGGCCCTCATACATGCGGGGTGGTGTGGTGGTATGTCCGAAGAAGCGGGACGCGTCTCTGGGGCGTGGCCCCCCCTCACGGACGGCGATGACACGGTAGTAGACGTTCTGCAGTAACGATGCGGCGTCAATATTACTAAATACTCGGAGCGCGATAAAATCATGAGTTTTTTTGCACGAATTGGGCACATGTGCTATAGGAACGATGGTATTTTTTCATAAGTTTTGGTGATGGAGAAGTATCCGAAAAATTCCCTCTACGCGGATTGCCCTTCGCGCATCTACGACTGTGGCCGGCGGCCTCCGGGGGCTAGCATGCCGCCAAATCTTCTGTAGGCGGCCTCTCACAAGTCTGGAAGTGTTGTGGCGGTTGCAAACGCCCGGCACGCATGTCCGGGGTGTGCCCCCCTCACGGACGGCGCCGTCGCCGGCACCAGGAGGGGGGAAACGGACGCGTGGGGTCTACACGGAGGGGATCTTGCTGTGGGTCTGGCCCGGATGTTGCTCCAAAGTGTTCCTATGGGCTGACCTAACACAACCGGGTGGGGAGGTCCACTGGTCAAAGCCCGTCCGTGCAAAGTCAAAGGGCTAGATCCCGTGGTCAAACGCTACAGGGTTAGGCGGGACGGGGGCACTGGGGGGTAGCAATGCCACCGGAGCGTCCCACCGGGCCCTCATACATGCGGGGTGGTGTGGTGGTATGTCCGAAGAGGCGGGACGCGTCTCCGGAGCGTGGCCCCCCCTCACGGACGGCGATGACACGGTAGTAGACGTTCTGCGGTAACGATGCGGCGTCAATATTACTAAATACTCGGAGCGCGATAAAATCATGAGTTTTTTTGCACGAATTGGGCACATGTGCTATAGGAACGATGGTATTTTTTCATAAGTTTTGGTGATGGAGAAGTATCCGAAAAATTCCCTCTACGCGGATTGCCCTTCGCGCATCTACGACTGTGGCCGGCGGCCTCCGGGGGCTAGCATGCCGCCAAATCTTCTGTAGGCGGCCTCTCACAAGTCTGGAAGTGTTGTGGCGGTTGCAAACGCCCGGCACGCATGTCCGGGGTGTGCCCCCCTCACGGACGGCGCCGTCGCCGGCACCAGGAGGGGGGAAACGGACGCGTGGGGTCTACACGGAGGGGATCTTGCTGTGGGTCTGGCCTGGCTGTTGCTCCAAAGTGTTCCTATGGGCTGACCTAACACAACCGGGTGGGTAGGTCCACTGGTCAAAGCCCGTCCGTGCAAAGTCAAAGGGCTAGATCCCATGGTCAAACGCTACAGGGTTAGGAGGGACGGGGGCACTTGGGAGAGCAATGTCACCGGAGCGTTGCACCGGGCCCTCATACATGCGGGGTGGTGTGGTGGCATGTCCGAAGAGGCAGGACGCATCTCCGGGGCGTGGCCCCCCCTCACGGACGACGATGACACGGTAGTAGACGTTCCGCGGTAACGATGCGGCGTCAATATTACTCAATACTCGGAGCGTGATAAAATCAAGAGTTTTTTTGCACGACGTGGGCACATGTGCTATAGGAACGATGGTATTTTTTCATAATTTTGGGTGATGGAGAAGTATCCGAAAAATTCCCTCTACGCTGATTGACCTTCGCGCGTCTACGGCTGTGGCCGGTGGCCTCCGGGGGCTAGCATGCCGCCAAATCTTGCGTAGGTGGCCTCTCACAAGTCTGGAAGTGTTGTGGCGGTTGCAAACGCCCGGCACGCGTGTCCGGGGTGTGCCCCCCTCACGGACGGTGCCGCCGCCGGCACCTGGAGGGGGGAAACAGACGCGTGGGGTCTACACGGAGGGGATCTTGCTGTGGGTCTGGCCCAGATGTTGCTCCAAAGTGTTCCTATGGTCTGACCTAACACAACCGGGTGGGGAGGTCCACTGGTCAAAGCCCGTCCGTGCAAAGTCAAAGGGCAAGATCCCATGGTCAAACGCTATAGGGTTAGGTGGGATGGGGGCACTGGGGGGGTAGCAAGGCCACCGGAGCGTCGCACCGGGCCCTCATACATGCGGGGTGGTGTGGTGGCATGTCCGAAGAGGCGGGACTTGTCTCCGGGGCGTGGCCCCCCCTCATGGACGACGATGACACGGTAGTAGACGTTCTGCGGTAACGATGCGGCGTCAATATTACTAAATACTCGGAGCGCGATAAAATCAAGAGTTTTTTTGCATGACGTGGGCACATGTGCTATAGGAACGATGGTATTTTTTCATAATTTTTGGTGATGGAGAAGTATCCGAAAAATTCCCTCTACGCGGATTGCCCTTCGCGCGTCTACGGCTATGGCCGGCGGCCTCCGGGAGCTAGCTTGCCGCCAAATCTTGCGTAGGCGGCCTCTCACAAGTCTGGAAGTGTTGTGGCGGTTTCAAACGCCTGGCACGCGTGTCCGGGGTGTGCCCCCCTCACGGACGGCGCCGCCGCCGACACCTGGAGGGGGGAAACGGACGCGTGGGGTCTACACAGAGGGGATCTTGCTGTGGGTCTGGCCCGGATGGTGCTCCAAAGTGTTCCTATGGGCTGACCTAACACAACCGGGTTGGGAGATCCACTGGTCAAAGCCCGTCCGTGCAAAGTCAAAGGGCTAGATCCCATGGTCAAACGCTATAGGGTTAGGCGGGACGGGGGCACTGGTGGGGTAGCAATGCCACCGGAGCGTCGCACCGGGCCCTCATACATGCGGGGTGGTGTGGTGGCATGTCCGAAGAGGCGGGACGCGTCTCCGGGGCGTGGCCCCCCCTCACGGACGGCGATGACACGGTAGTAGACCTTCTGCCGTAACGATGCGGCGTCAATATTACTAAATACTCGGAGCGCGATAAAATCAAGAGTTTTTTTGCACGACGTGGGCACATGTGCTATAGGAACGATGGTATTTTTTCATAATTTTTGGTGATGGAGAAGTATCCGCTTAGCCGTCGGCATAGCAGCGCACATGTCCACGGATTGATGACGTGGCAAAGGGGCGGGCCTATGCCGACGGCCAGGCCGTCGGCATAGGGCCACTCTTATCCACTCGCCGGCTCTGTCCCTGGCAGGTGGGACCAAACCTATGCCGACAGCTATGCCGTTGGCATAGGATGGCCTTATCCGTTGCGGTTAGCCCCCACCACTCATTCCCCGTCTCCCCTCTACCCCATCCTAGACCCGCGCCGCCGCCCGATCCACTGCTCAGCCCGCCGCCGCCCTTCCCTTCCCTTGCTCCGGACGCCGCCGCCGCCCTTCCCTCGCCCTGCGCCGCCGCCGCCCCACCCGCGCTCTGGGCCGCCGCCGCCGCCCCACCCGCGCTCTGGGCCGCCGCCGCCCTTCCCTTCCCTTGCTCCGCCCGCCGTCGCCCTCCCTCCCTTGACCTCCGTCCCCACCCCAACCTCCATCGACCCCGCCCCGGCGGCCATTTCGTCCGTGCCTGCCCCTCCGCCGCCTGCTCTGGCCCATCGTCCGTGCCTGCCCCTCCCCCCGAGTCGGCACTCCCCCACGGTGAGCTCCCTCCCTCCCTCTCTGTAGATTTTTTTGATAATTTTGTTGTTGTTCATAGTTATGTAACTAGATGGATGGATGCATAGTTAGTTGATAGATGATTTGATGATAGTTACAAATGTGAGAAATGCAAGAAAAGCAATTTTTTAACAAGGGGCATGACGTTAGATGATAGATTTTTTGATGATAGTTGCAAATGTATGATGTTGTTACATGATAGATGATGATGTTAATGATGATAGATGATGATGTTGATGATAGATAATGATTTTTTTGCGGAAGAGATGATATAGGATGCTGATTTTTATGATTCGATGATTGTTAGATGATGATGATGAATATATTGTGATGTACTTAATTATTGTCACGGTGCAGGTTCTGTGGTGTTCCATCTCGGTGGAGTGATCGTCGTAGGAGCTGTTGGTCCCCGGTTGTCCCTCCGGTGTTCGACTACTTCCTCTACAGCCGAGGGTGAGCTACGAATCATGTGACTAGATTTCATTCTCAAGTCAACTGACGTAACCTAGGCGTCTCCCGTCCGAAAGGGTTGCATCGATAAATATGCATTCAATTGCATATTTATCACCGCAGCTCTTTCGGATTGTCCAGCGTTTTCCATGGACAGCCCGAGGATGTGTAGATTGGGTATGTTCTCCATGTTCTACCCCGTTCTGAGACAGGATTTCGGCGGCGCCTCCCCATTGTTCTCCGGAGCACATTCTCTCGGCTATTTGCCGAGACGTGTATCTGGAGAACAGCGGGGAGGTGCTGCCGAAATTTTGTCTCGGAACGGGTAGAATGGAGAACGTACTCAATCTACACATCCTCGGGTGGGATTAGGACCCATCTTTACCTATTAGAGATGTAGGTGGATTAAACGCGGTAGAAACTGAAAATTTGATGTGATTAATTTAAGTGAATCCTTAATTATGTTGTGTGGGTTGCAAAAAAGCAGAGGATGGCAGATAATCAGTGGATGTACAGTGGTTTTATCCGTCGGAATCGAGTAACATCAGAGTGGATCGCGAAAACCGATGTGTATTTGAAGGAGATATTCCGTCGTCCAATGAGAATTATCCCACCATGCCCCTGTGCGAGATGTGCCAGACGTCACCGTAGAAATCAGACGGACATGAGTGAGCACCTTCGCACGCACACGGATATATGCCAAACTTTGACATGCCGCCGATAAACATAGCCGAGCAGGACCGTGGTAGAGAGGAGGTGATGCGACAACGCATCGATGGATATGAGGACGACGGGGTCAGGGACATGCTAGATGATGTCATTGTTGCAGAAACGGCAAATGCGACACCTTCAGAGAATGAACCGGAGGAGCCGGAGGCAACCGCAAAGGCCTTCTTGGAGGTCTTGGCCTCGTCGAAGAAACCTCTTTATGCGGGTGCGAAAATATCTCAGCTGGATGCCATCTCGCAACTGATTGCAGTCAAGGCTGAGTACGGCTGTAGCCAGAAATGCTTCGAAGCATTCCTGGGAGTATGGGCTAACAGCCTCCCTGAGGGTCATGAACTGCCGAAAAGCATGTACGATACAAAGAAAATCATGAAGGCACTCTCTATGGATTATGAGAAAATAGATGTTTGCCCGAAGAATTGCCTTTTGTTTAGGCACGAGTATGCGGATGACAAGTACTGTAGGAAGTGCGGTTCGTCTCGGTACATTGAGGTGGTCGGTGAGGATGGTGAGAAAAAGCAGCTAACCATCCCCGTTAAGGTTCTTCGGTATCTTGATTTTATAAAAAGACTGCAGCGCCTTTTCATCACGAAGGAGTCTGCCAAAATGATGAAGTGGCACAAGGAAGGTATAAGGTACAATCAAAAAAATCGTACATCCATCGGGAGGGGAAGCATGGAAGTCATTCGATGAAGAATACCCCGAGGAAGCAGCCGAGGCTGGGAATGTCAGAATAGCCATATCAGGTGATGGGTTGAATCCATATGGTATGTCGTCCAATCCATACAGCTGCTGGCCTGTGTTTGTAATTCCGCTCAATCTTCCTCCCGGTGCCCTAATGCAACGGAAGACCATGTTCTTGTCGCTCATCATTCCGGGGCCTGACTACCCGGGGAAGCAATTGGGTGTGTTTATGCAGCCGCTTGTGGATGCTTTGCACCATTCTTGGTACTTTCCGAGGTTGACATACGACCGGGATCTGCAGAGAAATTTCTTGATGAAAGTTTGGTTGCACTATTGCATGCATGACTTTCCCGGCTATGCTCTATTCTGCGGATGGTGTACAAGTGGTAAGATGCCATGCCCAGTGTGCATGCAGGCTCTGCGAATGATTTGGCTGAGTAAGGGTGGCAAGTATGTAGCCTTTGACCTGCATCGACAGTTCCTCCCTCCAGACCATCCAGACAGGGAAGACAAGAAGAACTTCACGAAAGGCCGGGTTGTTCATGAAGTAACCGAGATTCCAACATTTTCGGGGGCAGATGTTCTTGCTCAGCTAAAAGCTCTCAAGCCTAAAGTCAAAGGCAAAGCAAAGCCAAAGCCAAAGGCTTCGAGGGATATGGTGAGACGCACAACTGGACGCACATTACCCCCTTCTCGCAGCTTCCCTATTTCAAGGACCTCAAACTTCCTTACAATATTGATGTGATGCACACCGAAAAGAATGTGGCAGAGTCCCTTTTCCACACGATCCTCAACATTCCTGATAAGACGAAGGATAACGTAAAAGCTAGAGCCGATCAACAGAGAATTTGTGATAGACCACGCCTGAACATGAAGCCTCCCACAGGCGGTCGAAAAAACTGGTTCAAGCCAGATGCTGACTTTGTCCTTAAACCGCCAGAAAAAAAGAAGTACTTATCTGGCTGAAACAAATTTTGAAGTTCACCGATGGTTATGCATCGAATATAAGTAAGGGAGTCAATCTTTCAACGGGCAAAGTGACCGGCCTGAAGAGTCATGACTACCATGTATGGATTGAGCGGATAATGCCGGTGATGGTTCGAGGCTATGTCCCCGAGCATGTCTGGCGAGTGCTTGCCGAGCTTAGCCATTTCTTCCGCACGCTCTGTGCTAAAGAAGTAAGTAAAGAGGTGATTGAAAAATTGCATAAGAAGGCACCGGAGTTGATAGTCAAGCTAGAGAAGATCTTTCCGCCAGGCTTCTTTACTCCGATGACACATCTCATTCTGCACCTCGCGAACGAGGTATTGTTGGGGGGCCCTGTGCAAAATCGCTGGCAGTACGGCCCTGAGAGGCAGAACAAGCATCTCCGACGGAAATGTGGAAACAAAGCTAAGATTGAAGCTTCCATAGCTGAGGCAGTTATCCTAGAGGAGGTGTCAGACCTCAGGACATCATACTATCCAGACCATACGTTCCCCATCTGCATAACAAGGTGCCTCGATACAATATAGAAGAGCCCAAGTATCAACCCAGGCTCGATCTATTCAACGCGCAAGGTGGGAGGGCTGGGGCCTCGAAATCTTATAACATGCCACGACAAGAGTGGGAGGACCTCATGTTCTATATCTTGCACAACATCAAGGAAGTTGAGGAAGTGTGGATGAGGTAATACCACTACACCATTCCTTTATGTCTTCCACATCATCATGTTTCATGTTCACTTAGTCCCGGTCTAACACCGCTTATCTTTTTTTAGTGATTTCGTTCAAGAGGAATGGACGGGAGTGAATCCTCCTACTGAGGCGGAGGCACTTACTCTTCTCCGTCATGGAAACCCTGGACGTAAAAATTTTGTTGCTTGGTTCATGGAGAAAGTAATTTTCCACACTCCCCTATTAAATACCTACTTCAACATTTATTAGTTAACCGAACTAATGCACGCAACAATTTCCATTATACTTGTAGGGAAAAGATCCGAACATATCTATGGATGATGAATTGAGATGGGTTTCCATGGGTTTTGACCCTGCCGTCATGACATGTAAAAAGTATGATGTGAATGGGTATCGCTTCCATACAGAGGAGCACCAAAACAGCCGCCCCGATCCCAAAACTATAAATACTGAGTGTACACCCCCGGTCAAAATTCAGTAGACTACTACGGAAGGGTACAAAATATATACGAGGTTAAATTCCGCCAGGGGCGTGAGACCCTAAGTCTGCCTGTGTTCAAATGCCGATGGTTCGATCCGCGGGAGGGGGTAAAACATACGCCTTCCATTGGTTTGGTCGAAGTTAAACCATCAACCGTCTATGCCGGAGCCGATCTCTTCATTGCGGCTACCCAAGCTACACAAGTATATTATCTGCCTTACCCATGCCAGAAAGTGTATCTAAAGGGTTGGGAAGTTGTGTTCAAGGTGTCGCCACATGGTAAGCTACCAGACCCGAATGAAGACGATTACTACAACATTAACCCCATGACATACGAGGGAGTGTTCTATCAAGAGCAACCTGATGATGATGATGATGTGGTTAGAAACGATGACGCTAGACCATTGGGTGATGATGATGTGGACCCAAACGTCGACGATGCACGGAATGATGGTGAGACCATTGTCAATGAAAATGACATACTTATGCTAGAAAAGTTAAACGAAGACGCTGACGACGAGGAAGAGCCTCCACCTCCGTCGGACAACGAAGATGATATGATTGATAGTGATGATGAGACGGACCGAGAAAGAGGTTACAACAGTGATGATTCATATGGGTTCTAGCAGATGTACGTTTCAAGTATTTTTTTCTATAGTTTAGGAATATGCCTTTTTATGCATTTTTATTAATGTGTTTATTATCATGCCTTTTCCTTCATTTCATTAATTTACTAATTGCTTTTTCTCTTTTCAATGCAGGTTCGTGGAACATGGGCAAGGGGAAGGCCGACGGCGTGGGTTTCCTACGCAAGGTCGTCGGCCTGCCTAGTCGGAGTGGTCGAGCACGTAATCCTCCCCCTCGGCTACTTGACGATGACTCCTCACAGGGAGGTCGAGGGAGAGGTGCCCCTAGAGGAGGAGGGGGCGGGGGGAGAGCCTCTAGAGGACGAGGTGCTGGGGGGAGAGCCACTACAAGGGGTCGCGGCCAGAAAGAGCGCACCCTCACCGACTTAGGGGTGTTGTCTTCGAGGCCCTCCTCTAGTGAGGTACCCTCCTCTAGTGAGGTACACTCTAGGGAGGAGGAGGAGGAGGAGGTGGTGGTGGTGGAGGAGGAGGAGGAGGAGGAGGAGGAGGCGAGGAGGAGGAGGAGGAGGAGGTTGGGGAGGGGGAGGCATGCGAGGAGGAGGGTGGTGGCGGGGATGATGGTGGTGACGGGAAGGGGGTTGACAAGAAGGGGTGGCTGCGTGGTAACACAAAGCTACCAAAGCAGGTTCCGGCTACTGAGGAGCAGAAGTGGCTCATTGAGCCCACGGGAACAGAGTAAGTGGTTCATTATTTTGCTTGTCACATGCTTATTCCGGTTGTTATTTATTTTGCTTGTCACATGCGAATAGTTCATTCTTTTGCAGCAACTGGATATATTCTAAAGGGGTCCGTATTCCCAACGGCCTCATCACCGTCTTGCTGAAGTTATACTGGCCGGGGTTGTACTGTCCGGATCCAGTCAGGCAGCCGGCTCGTCGGGTTTTGGCCACAAGCTGGGACCACTGGGAAGTGGCCCGCCACGCGGACCATGAGACCCATGCCAAGGCCGTGATCACTACTTTCTGGGTGAGTTCTCTTCAGAAGAACAAGTCCATTCTAGTTTCATGAAAATGATTTAACTCATGGCTTCTTCCATTCTTGTTTCATGCATGATTGTAGAAATTCTATCGAGTTCTTCTGGAGCACAGGGCTAGAGCGGACCAGATCGTGCTGCGCCAATGCAAGAAGAAGGCCCGCTAGATGCAGTACGAGGTGCGCTATGTGGCCATCTCCACATACTACCACGACTATCTTGGTGTGAAGATGACCAAGGAAGAAGCGCGGAGGATGGGCATTACCTTGGAGAGGCCCGAGTTCTTGGCGGTAAGTATAAAAGATTTTTCATTATGCTTTCATATATTATGCTTTCATTATGCTTTCATTATGCTTTCATTACCTTGTGGTACATTATGCTTTATGCTTTATGCTTCCATAACACCAATTTGGACACACCTACATGCCATTATGCTTTTATTATGTAGGTGTGTCCAAATTGGTGTTATGGAAAAGACGAGTCCTGGGCGGCATTGGTGGATCTTTGGTGTGATGAGGCTGGAGCCTGGGCGGCTATGAGAACCAAAAATAAGGCTAACCGAGGGACGGAGGGATTACATGCTCAGGGGAACTGAAACCACTATCTCCACAAGGCAGTTAATGTATGACTAACCCATTAAACATTCTTCTTCTTCTATTTACCATCACTTTCTTATGTATGACTAACCTCTGTTTGGTGGTGCAGGAGGAGAAACTGAAGCGGCCGCTCTCACACATGCAGGCGTGGGAGATCGCCCATACGCGGAAGGACCCCAAGCCTGGCGAGCCCAAGTACTACGGCAAGAAGACCGCAGGGAGGAAGAAGGCCTACTCCGAAGCGTATCTGAAGTTACATCCTGACACACCTGACCCCATTGCGGCGCCTCTGGAAGACATGGCGGTGGTGAGGATGGGGCCCAAGGAGCACGGTCGGGAGGCGGTTCTCGATGCTGTGATCACTCCTAGTATCTCCTACACACAGCTTCGTCGGATCGACCCGAGCCTGAGCCAGCGCACGAGCCAGCCAGTGACCAGTACACAGTCCCTCTTTCAGGAGCAACAATCTGTAAGTATTTTCCCTCTTATCTTCATTGCTCACTTTATTTTCCGCATTTAGTAGTTTTATGAGTTCCATCATGTCATACCGTAGGCCTACCTGGAGTACACACGCCAGGAGACCATGGCGTGGCATCAGAGGCTTTATGAACACCAAGTGCAGAGGGATAGCCAGATGCAGCAGGCTTTTCAGGATATGGCGGCCGGCAGGTGTCCTCAGTTCCCTCCAGCACAATGCCCTCCAGCACAACCAGTGCTGATGAGCTTTGAGGAGTTTGTGGCACAGAACGTTGGCCCCTTGCCGGTTAGTTCATCCCCAATCTATTCACCCAAAGCATGTCATGCCTTTCAACACAGTCATATATCCCGTGCATATGTCTTTTCAACATCCAGGGAATAGGTGGATCTACCGTTGGAGGTGGTCTTCGCAGCACTCCGGAGACACGGAGCCCGACCACTCCGATCCACGGAGGCGGAGGTGGAGGCGAAGGCGGTCTTGGCGGTAGCGCTGCCGCAAGCAGTGACGACCTGGGCTTCGGCCGTCTTAGCGGTGACGACCTCCGCGGTGCTCGATGATCCTTGTGTGTGGTGATGATGCTTGAGATGACTTGTGTGTGGTGATGATCATTTAGATGACTTGTGTGCTTCTCTATATGCTTATGCTTATGTTGGTTGTGATGATGTTCATTTAGAGACTTGTGTGTGATGATGCTTATGCATATATTGTTGTGATGGTGCCGGATGATATCCCGTTGTGTTTTATATATCTATCCCATCATATATATCTGCTGTTATTTCAATTAAATTGATTTGAAAACAAACAGAAAAAAGAAAAAAAGCAAAAGCAAACTATGCCGACGGCTAGGCCGTCGGCATAGGGCTAGCGTGAGCTCCCAGTAGCTGACACGTGGCACCTATGCCGACGGCCTAGCCGTCGGCTTAGTTTAAAAACTGTGCCGACGGCTAGACCGTCGGCATAGGCGCCCACGTGTCAGCTACTGGGAGCTCTATATGAAGGACTATGCCGACGGCCCAGCCGTCGGCATAGGCTTGGTCCACGAGCAGCGGCTGGTCGCCACGTGGCACACCTATGCCGACGGCCTAGCCGTCGGCATAGTTTTTGACTAAGCCGACGGCTAGGCCGTCGGCATAGGGATGCCACATGGCGACCAGTCGTTGGGCAGACTTGACGGCGGCCGCCGTTAGGCGTGATAGTTGCCGACGGCCGGGGCCGTCGGCATAGATGTACGGCCCCCGTCGGCGTATCATATATGCCGACGGCTTTTCTATGCCGACGGCCCCCTGGTTGTGCCGACGCATATGTTGCCGACGGCCCTATGCCGACAGGGGCCGTCGGCATAGGTCTATCCCGACGGGACTCAGACCTATGCCGACGGCCCTGGCCGTCGGCATAGGGGGCGATTCCGGTAGTGTCAGATTCAGAAAGCATGGTCATGCAACTTAGGTTAAGAGTTTGTTGGTGCTGCTCTTCTTTTTCTACCTTGAGCTGCCTCACACAACTCACTCATCTCTCTCAAGAACACACCATGAAAAAGCTCAAAGAAAACACACACGCGCGCAGACGACACACATATGCTACATCTTTTCTGCTGACCCTCTCGGCCTTCCTTTCTCATTTATCTCTTCAACTTAAATAACCAGTACAACATGCTCGTACTAATCAGCCTCCACGATGACCACTAACCCACGTACTAGCACGTGACCCCATCTCTCTTTGGATCGCTAGTTACGTGATCTGCACGGCCGGCGGAAGCGGCTAACAAACTTACCCATGCAAACTAATACACCTATTTTCTTGGCATCTCCCGGTCAAAGCTCCACCCTCCTACGTCCCTTGCTGTTTCACGCGTCGTGCCGGACGCATCACGTCAGGCTGCATCGCACAACCTCACATCTGAGCTGAGACTTTGCCGGACAACCCCCTAAACTGAACTACATGCAGAACGAAAAATACAAACATGCAGATACATTAAAATCAAGATTAAGACTAACAGAGTTAACCCGATTCAAGAATCTGTATCACAATTTTCGAAAAAGAAAGGTTGAGCTAGCACAAGGGTGACAAGGACTCGCCTTAAGGTAAAAAAAATATATATCGTGAGGAAACATGAATGTTCCATATGACACATTGTCGAGATTCGTCAAAAAACTCCACAAACCGCCTGTAACCGTCTGGACCGAGCGGTCCGGACATGTTTTGTCATCCAACACACACCTATATTGGTCCACCAATCGGTCCGCACGCACACTTTCCCGCAAATTTGGAAGCAAACAGGGGGAGGCGGGGCTTTGCGGGAGTCCGGACCGCCACCATGTAGGACTCCGACACCCCAGGCCCACTCAAATCCCCCTCCTGATCCAATTCTCTTCCACTCCGTCTCGACACCCCCTGCTTTGCATCCACGCTCTCCTTCTCCGACACCGCTGTTGAACCTCTCGGCCACCACCGAGGCATTGTCGTACTTCCGCCGCCGCCACTCATACGCCTGCTCTCCTTATACTACGGTGCCATCCACCCAAGATCCATCGATAGTCAGGTACCCTCCGTCCCCTTGTTGACGACGTCCACGGCAGACACCACTCCCGGCAGGTGTTCGGTCAAATGCCATTGAGGTTAAACTTCATGTTGTTTTTCTAGAAAGATGGCGGGGCACTCGATCCATGGAGGATGAGTTGTTGTGCGATGCGTGGTTGGCTGTATCTGCGGATTTCGTAGGCAGGAGCAGAAGGGGATCTTTTGGCAGCGCGTGCATGATTCGTTTCGTGCGCGAAAGCACTTTGCGCCCTACGACATGCACATCAACCATGAACGCAATGTGAAAGTGTAGTGTACTAATGGTACACCATCCAGAACTCCGCCACGAAGTTTTGTGGCGAGGTTGATCGGCTGAAGGCAATGGAGATCGTAAGTTTGGATTCTTCTTACTTAACTTGTTGATTGATTCATTCTCAATGTTGCTCTACACATTGTGTAGCCTGTACGCAATGCCATGATGTACCACGGGGCAGAGGGCAAACCATTCACACACACACACATTGTTCGATGAAGGTCAAGGGGCAGTATGTGTGGGACAACATGGTTAACCAAACTGCAAATTCCTTGAACCAGTTCAGTCTATACAGAATGGAAAATGGCCAAAACTGTCAGTGGAATAACTGCACACGGAGCAGCTGGTGAAAATAACTTCAATGGGATCCGAATCCAGATACTGTTCGTAGCTGTCAGACATCGACGCCTTAACGATACCAAATGGCTAGAGCAGCACAAGGTAAGAGGTGATCCAATCTAGGATACTGAATTATCAGGCTGAGGCATTTCTCTTATATAGATACACTTCCCATGACTTAAACTTGGAACCTTGGTCTCAACTCTGGTCAAGCCTTAATGTAACATAATCCATTCCCATATATGCAAAATATTGCCTCCATATTATGATAGTCTGTCTATCTTATTTCTCCCTCATGTGTTTTGCCATTGCCATTTAGATTTCTTGATTCCGTGATTCCAATTATGACCAGACTCCTGAATATATATTCCCCTCTAGAAGAGGGTTAAACCGAGATTCCATTATCATATGACAGAATACAACATCCCAGTCAGCAATGTTGTTATTTTTTGTTAGTTTGATTTCAGAGGGGACGATTTGCTTACCTTTAATCATTTTAAGATAAATTCTTCAGCTTGTGCAACCTTTCTGTTCTCGAGTCTATGTTTGGTTTCTCTTTCGCTCAAATGGTTCTTAACTTTGTTTTGAATCGGATGTACATAGACGTGTTTTAGTGTCTTTGACCACTCATTTTAGTCCGTATATATATAGTCCATATTGAAAAATCCAAAACATCTTATAATTGGGAATGGAGGGAGTAGCATGCTAAATCCACGCACTTGCTAAGGCTTTTACAGATGAACAACTCAGTTTCCACCAGGGCTTTCCAGAAGAACTTGCTACCGTGGCTCATCACAGTAAGGATGCAATTTTTATTATCTTATGTTTGCTTTGTTGAGGAATTAGCGTTAGAGCTTTAATGAAACACACATCATCCTCCACCAAGAAAGAAAGGTAGCCTCTTCCGCTGAATTTAGAGAATTAATTAGTTGCTTTATCAAGACATATATTATAAACAAATTGCTTGACACTTGTTTAAAAAAGGAGGTACACGAGCGTGTGTGTGTGTGCGCCGGGGGGGGGGGGGGGGGGGTCAGTTCAGTCACAGATGAAAAGCAAAGTCAAGACAGCACAATAAATTCAATGGATCAACCACTTCGTAGCGTCAGACCATCCGACACCTTAACGATAGCCAAATGGCTGACACACAGTATAGGACTGAATTACAGGCTGAGGCATTTTGCTATATAGATACACATGTCAACTCTGATAATTCCCATAATGCATAAATATGCTCCATATTATATAGTCGTTAATCTGTATTTCTCCTCATCACACCAACTAGATCTTGATTCCATCCAATTATGACCATATTCCCCTAAAGAGTAAACCGCGACCATAGCAATAAACAGAATATCACAATCTCCCAGTCACATGCTTGTATTTTGTTAGTTTGATTCAGCAGGAAGACGATCCTTACCTTAACTCAGCTGTCAACCTTCTGTTCTCGTGTGCTTTCTTTCGCTCCAAATTCTTAAACTATCGGAATACAAACGTGTTTGTGTCTTGCCACTCTTAGTAATAGTATTTATAATTAGAATTGAGGAAGTAGCATGCCCACGCACTTGCCCCTTTACAGATAAACAACCAGTTCCACCAGGAAGCTTTCCAGAAAACTTGCTAAGCCGGCTCATCCAAGTAGACAATTTATATCTTATTGCTTTGTATGAGAATAGCGGAGCTTTAATGACAACACCCTACCTCTCACCAAAAAGAAAAGTACCTCTTGCCGCTGAATTTAGAGAATAATAGTTGCTTTACAAGAACATTATTAATAACATTGCTACACTTGTTCCAAAAAAGAGTGACACGAGCGGTGGTGTGCGCCGAGGGGGGGGGGGTTGTAGAACTGTGGGAACCTTTTTAAAAAAAGTTGTAACATAACAAGTTCCGGAAAAATGTCAATTAGTGTTGTACAAATACATATACATGTTCTTTAAGTTTTATATTATGTGCACTTGCCAATTTGCCAAGTCGTGAGAGGATAGATCCGTGTATTTTTCACAATGAGCTTGGCGGTGGTTAATAATATACATGTTGACGGTTTTCTTTTATACTTAATAACTTTTCATGGGATTTGTTAGACTTGTACGTATTGTAATCTCTGTACAATGTATTTGTACCCGATGAGGTACCCCTTGTTATATATATGTTATCGTGGCCGACCCTCTTAGGTGTCGAAGCCCATAACCCCAAAATCCTTTGTCTATCATGGTATTAGATGCGATCTAGCGATCCTGACCTAGCCATGTCGTCTTCCGCTGCTTCCTCCGAGGCCGCCGCCGCTGCCCTCTCCGGCGCGGCGACTATGTCCACCGCCACCACCTTGCTCGCCGATCCCTACTCAGACCCTGCGTCGCTCACCGATCCGATCGGAATGGGCGCGTCCTTCTTCGCCCCGCCGTTCCTGTCCAACCTGCTCCAAGGAGGCAGATCGACAGGAGCCTTGTTTTCCGGGGCGACATCCTCGGCTTCTCCCGGCTCACCGGCTCTACGGCCCAACTACGGCACGCTGGCACCCTACGCGCCGCCGCCGCCGCCGTATGCGTACGACCCCGCCGCCCACGGAGCTTTTTATGGCGCTCCCTACGGTGCTCTCTACGGCGCCCCCTACGGCGCCTCCTATGCTGGTCACGGCGCCGGCTATGGTGCACCTCCTGGTGCCGGCTATGGAGCTCCATATGGCTCTGGCTACGCGGGGTTCCCACGGCCTGCAACTCACGGTGCGTCACCACAGGCGCCTCCGGTTGCGCCGCACTCCTCGCCTGCGGTGGATATCGCCTCCTCCGGTGCGGTTCCTGTGCCGCCCTATGACTTCTCCCTCGACGTCATCACGACTCCGCCGTTCTACTTCAGCAATCTTCTACCGGTGAAACTAAAGATGGACAATTATATGTTCTGGCACGCACAGATTCTTCCCCTCCTTCGTAGTCACTACTTGGAAGGTTTTGTGGATGGTACTCTGCCATGTCCACCACCGGATCATCATATGTACCGGCCATGGATTGCTCAAGATCAAGCGATTCTCTCGGCGATTCAGTCCTCTCTCACAGAGGGCGTCGCCAGCTTGGTTCTATTTGCTACTACGTCTCATGAGATATGGGATGCGCTGGAGTCCAGTTTCTCCGCACAATCCTCGTCTCAGCACATGGCCCTTCGTACACAGCTTAATGAGACCCGCAAGGATCATCACTCTGTCACCGTTTTCTTCAACAAGATCAAATGCCTCGCCGATCAGCTTGCCTCCATTGGCGAGCCACTTCGTGACACAGAGTTTACCACATATGTTCTCCAAGGTCTCGATGCCGAGTTTGACTCTCTCGTGGAGGTGATCCAGGAACGCAAAGTTTCCATCAAGCCGCAGGAACTTTTTCAGCGCCTCCTCTCAACGGAGCAACGCCTTGCCAGTCGTCATCCGGATGAGGCCCCCTCGGCCAATGCTGCTGTCCGTGGTGGGAAGGGGCGTCCTGGTGCCTGTCCTGTTGCTCCTACTGCTGCTTCGATCCCTCCTACGGGAGGCAAGGGTGGCGCTCCTCCTGCTGCACCTTCCCAGTCGCGTCCCACCATCGTCGTCGAGAACGGGCGCCCATGTGCCTGTTGTGCCGCCTGTGGAGCGGCTGCCCCTTGTCAGCTATGTGGAATTCCTCGCCACGTTGCGTCTCGCTGTCATCGTCGTTTTCAGCCTGATTTTTTGGGTCTTGTCAACAACGGCAAGGGCAATGAGCGTCAAGTCAACATGATGCAGCATCAAGGAAAAACTCAGTCTTATAATGTTGATCCCACCTGGTACATGGACACTGGCGCCACAGAGCACGTGACAAATGAATTGGACAAGCTTGCTATCCGGGAGGCCTACCATGGTCCTGACAAGGTTCACACAGCCAATGGGGCAGGTATGCACATCTCTCATATTGGTCAGGCATCCCTCCTTACACATACATCTCGACAGTTGCGTCTTAAGAATGTTCTTCGAGTTCCCACTGTTGCCCGTAACTTACTCTCTGTACCTAAACTTACTTATGACAATAATGTGTTTTGTGAGTTTTACCCGTTTCATCTTTTTATCAAGGACCGGGCTACACGGGACGTACTCCTTAGAGGGCGCCTTTGTCATGGACTATATGCTCTCGATGTGCCGCGATCTATCCCTCATGTCTTCAGTGCTGTTCGAGTGTCTCCCTCGCAATGGCACTCTCTTCTTGGCCATCCGGCTACACGCATTGTTCGACATATTCTTCATCGTCATGAGTTACCGTCAGTGTCTAGTAATAAAGATGTCTCAGTTTGTGATGCTTGTCAGCAGGGAAAGAGTCATCAGCTACCTTTTTCTGTTTCTAGTCATGTAGTCAAAACTCCTCTCGAGCTTGTGTTTTCAGATGTTTGGGGTCCTGCTCAGATGTCTGTTAGTGGTCATGAGTACTATGTCAGTTTTATTGATGCTTATAGTCGCTTTACCTGGATTTATCTTCTTAAACATAAGTCTGATGTGTTCGATGTTTTTCTTAAATTCCAAGCACATGTTGAGCGTCTCCTACACCACAAAATTATTCATGTACAATCGGATTTGGGGGGGGGGGGTGAATACCGCAATCTAAATACCTTCTTCGAGAAACTTGGGATTTCGCATCGTGTGTATTGTCTTCATACACATCAGCAGAATGGTTCAGCTGAACGTAAGCACCGTCATCTTGTTGAGACCGGCTTAACCTTACTAGCCCATGCCTCTGTTCCTTTTCGTTTTTGGAGTGATGCTTTCACTACTGCCTGTTTTCTCATAAACAGACTTCCATCGCGACTCCTTGGCATGAAAACTCCGCTTGAACTCTTGCTTCATGAGACTCCTGATTATACCTTCCTCAAAGTCTTCGGTTGTGCGTGTTGGCCGCATCTCCGTCCTTACAATAATCGTAAGCTTGAGTTTCGTTCTAAAAAATGTGTCTTCCTTGGGTATAGTCCGTTGCACAAAGGTTATAAATGCCTTCATGTTCCAACAAATCATGTGTATATTTCACGTGATGTTGTCTTTGATGAGCATGTTTCTCCTTTTTCTAATCTTCCAACTCCCGTCACCACACCTAATGAACCTGTGCATTCATCTCCTCTATTGCCTGATCAATTTGGAGATGCTGCACACTCGCCTCTTTTGTTGTCTAACCATGGTGCAGGAACTGGTAGAGGTGCTCGGCTTGTTCTCCTGGAGGATTCCTCCGCTGCTCCCACGGCCTCTCCGACGGATCGCGTCGATCATGCCGCTGCGGCCTCTTGCATGGGGCATGCAGGGTCTCCTGCACCTGCGCCCGCCATGCGCTTGGATCCGGCTCCGGTAGCAGCGGGTTCGCGCTCGACGGATCACGTTGCTCCCGCGCCTTCTTCCCCCTGCATGGGCCATGCAGGGTCGGGTGCGCTCACGCCCGCTATGCGTTCGGCCCCGGCTCGGCTGGAGCTGGACCTCCCCGCGTCGCCTGTTTTCGCCTCGCCCGTGACCGGGCCGGTCTCGCCTGCATCGCCCGGTCCGGCGACGCCTGCGCCTACTGGCTCGCCTCCTGGCAGCCCGTCATCGTCGCGGTCACCATCACCCGCCATGTCTTCTTCACAGGAGATGCAGGCCTCTCCACCGACGGTTCCTGTGACTTCGATCGCGCCAACTGATCCGGTTGCTCAGCGACCACACACTCAGAGCAAGAGTGGTATTTTTCGACCGCTCCAACGCACCGATGCCACGGTTGCCTGGCTCGCGGCCTGTATGGCTCATTCTGCAACTGATCCTTCTGCTGAACCCCGTCACTATCAAGCAGCTCCGGGTATTCCTCACTGGCGATCTGCAATGGAACAAGAGTATCAGGCATTGCTCAAAAATGGTATGTGGCGTCTTGTTCCTCCGCACAGTGGTAAATATTATTGATTCTAAGTGGGTATTCAAAGTTAAGCGACATGTGCTGATGGTTCTATTGAACGGTATAAGGCTCGGCTTGTTGCTCGTGGGTTCAAACAACGTCAAGGTCTTGATTATGATGATACCTTCAGTCCTGTGATCAAGCCTACGACTATTCGTCTGCTCTTGTCTCTTGCGGTTACTCGTGGGTGGTCTCTTCGATAGCTTGATGTTCAAAATGCTTTTCTGCATGGTGTTCTTGATGAAGAGGTCTATACGTCAGCCGCCTGGTTTTGTTGATCCTGCTCGTCCGCACCATTTGTGTTGCTTGGTGAAGGCTCTTTATGGTCTTAAACAGGCACCACGTGCTTGGCATGCGCGCCTAGCTTCTGCTCTCCATGCACATGGATTTGTTCCGTCGACAGCTGATACATCCTTGTTCATGCTACAGCGTCCTATGGTCACTATGTACCTGTTGGTGTATGTTGATGACATCATATTGATCAGCTCGTCGGCTCTTGCTGCGGATCGTCTTGTTTCTGCTTTGAGTGGTGATTTTGCCATCACAGATCTTGGTTGGCTTCATTACTTCCTTGGCTTGGAGGTCTCTCACTCTGATGCCGGTCTGACTCTCACTCAGCATAAGTACTCTCTGGATTTGCTTCGTCGTGCTGGTATGCTTCAGTGTAAGCCTGCTACCACTCCCATGTCAGCTTCTGATAGACTCTCTGCACTTGATGGTACCCTTCTTCCTTCGGATGAGGCTACAACGTATCGCAGTATTGTTGGTGGCTTACAGTATTTGACGATCACTCGTCCTGATATATCTTATGCGGTGAACAGCGTGTGCCAGTTTCTTCAAGCTCCTCGGGATACTCACTGGACTGCTGTGAAGCGCATTCTGCGCTATGTTCGCTTGACTGCTGCTCTAGGCCTTCATCTTCAGTCTGCTCCTTCCGGTGCCCTCTCTGCATTTTCTGATGCAGATTGGGCTGGTAGCCCCGATGACAGGCGATCCACGGGGGGATATGCAGTGTTCTATGGTCCTAATTTGATCGCCTGGAGTGCTCGTAAACAAGCTACAGTGTCTCGTAGTAGTACTGAAGCGAAATACAAAGCAGTTGCCAATGCCACCGCTGAACTTATCTGGGTTCAGTCCTTGCTTCGAGAGTTGAGGGTCTCTCAGCATCATCCACCTGTTCTTTGGTGTGACAACACCGGCGCTACGTACCTTTCTTCAAATCCGGTATTTCATGCCCGAACGAAACACATCGAAGTTGACTATCACTTTGTCAGAGAACGAGTTTCACAGAGGTTGCTTCAGATCAAGTTCATCCCATCAAAGGATCAACTTGCTGACATATTCACGAAGCCGTTGCCACTACCTCAGTTTGAGGGATGTCGTCGCAATCTTAATCTTCTGAATTCTTCAGATCACGGTTAAGATTGAGGGAGGGTGTTAGACTTGTACGTATTGTAATCTCTGTACAATGTATTTGTACCCGATGAGGTACCCCCTTGTTATATATATGTTATCGTGGCCGACCCTCTTAGGTGTCGAAGCCCATAACCCCAAAACCCTTTGTCTATCAGGATTGCGTCCGAAAAATGTGAGGGGAAGAGAAATATACTGGAATTGTTGACCCTTAGTTGGGTTTGTGAACAATTAGTTGGTTTTTTCAGATTGTGCTGTTTTCACCTTAATAACTCAAAGCTATATGGATTTGTGTATGAAGCTAAGCTTGACCAGTGTCTTTAGGTCTTAGTTTGTTTCATTCAGATCATGTCATTTCATCCTTTATCCACAATTATATATTATTTGTAATCCATTGGCTGTCAAAGGAATGCGAGTCCTTACATTTGGAGGGGACACGAGCTTAACTACAAGCAACTCTTTTCATGTACAAATATAAATATATACACATACTAAATGAAAGAATTAACAACGTCTGGTACGTGTCCACATTTTTATTGCCTCTGACCTACTGCTAGCTAGCTCGAGTAGGCCAAGAATGTCGCAATGTTGGACATGGAGAAGCGTTAAAATGGGAGCCGGAACCGATGGAGTAGGCGGCCATGTCACCCAACACGAACCAGTCCCCCACGCTCATCTCCGGCAGCCGGCACCATGTCACCACCGTGTCGAGTGAGTCACACGTCGGCTTGAACACAGTCGATGTGTACATCTCTTCACCAGCGCATGGGGTGGCGAGCGGCCTCGGCCCGTAGAGTCCATCGTCGATCCAGTACTCTTGTATCTCGCCGCCCGTGCGCTTCCTGATGACGCATGCTATGAGCGCGAAGGCCGTCTCGGCGAAGTACCATCCCGGCTCGCCGATCACCTCCACGCATGGGAGGCGTCAGGCCAACTCCAGCGCACGACGCCAAACGGACGTCCGGTTTGGCCTGTTTTTGTCTGTTTGAAGCAGCAATGGGTCGCCCATGTCCACTTGAAATCGTTGGGTTGTCAGTGCGCCCAACGCGTGGCCGCACCTTAAATCATGTCTGAGGTGAACGTGATTAAAAAACACAAAAACTAAAACAAAATGCCAAAAATAAAAAATAAAATAAATGCAAACATAAAAACAAAAGACATAATTAAACATCACCGACACAAAACGGCCCAGTTCCACATAATTAGACATAATTAACATAAAAACAAAAGAAATCTGCCGCCCGCTCCCGCCGTTCCCGTCGATGCTGTGGCCGTCGCCGTCTTCTCAGTGGCCGCCGTTGTCGTCCTCGTCGTTGACGAGGGTGAGGTAGGCCAGCGGCGTCCAGAGGTTGGGCTGCGGTGCCTAGTACACGGGAGGTTGCTGGAAGGCGGGAGGTGCCTGCACCACCTCCTCCCGTGGCGACGCCTCCCGCTCCGGTGACCGCGGCGTCGTGGGGCACCAGTTCATGCCCCCCACGGCGTCGGCCATCTCCGGAGCCGTGCACTACCAGCTCCACCGCTGGCCCACTAGGCCCGGGTGGAATGCGCCGACGGGCTCGTCCTCTAGCACCTCCTCCCTCCTCACCATCTCTAGCTCCGGCATGGCCACGTCACCGGCGGCAGAGAGGGCCATCATGGTCTCCATGCCCTCCCACTGGCGCTCGTCCTACGTGTTCATGGAGTCATCCATGACACGTTGAAGGAGTCGGGCCTCCTCCTCCTCTGTCATGCGCGGAGGAGGTGGTGGCGGCGGAGAGGGCGACGACATCGACGTGATGCCGCATACCACCCTACGCTCGCGCACTTGGGGAGGGCTTGGAGCGCGCGCGCGGCGCTCAGGTGGCCGCCTCGGCCCCGACGAGGTGCCGGCAAAGAAGAAGGCGCGCCGCGTGTCATGCTTGTCCTGGAACCACGTGTCCCAAAGGTTGGAGTTGACGGCGTACCTGGGGTCATAGTACAGATCGTCTGGCAGGAGGCGACGGCGGCGCTCGATCTCTTCGCGGCGGGCACGGCCGCTCGTCGGGACTGGCGGGATCGGCACCCGGCCGACGGAGAGATGCCGATTATCCGGGAGGTGCACGTCGCTCCAGGGGAGCGGCGTCCTCGTCTCCCAATAACGATGGCATACATCCACGTGAATGTAGTGCCGGTCGCGCTCGCCGGCGGCCGTGGGGGCGATGGAGAATGCGGGCGGCGCGGGGGCCCTTCGCGGTGGTGGCGCGGGCTCCCCTTTGACGCTGCGGCGGCGGCGGCCCGAGGATGAGCCAGCCTCCTGTTGGGGAACATAGTAATTTCAAAAATTTCCTACTCACACGCAAGATCATGGTGATGCATAGCAACGAGAGGGGAGAGTGTGTCCACGTACCCTCATAGACTGAAAGCGGAAGCGGTAGCACAACGCTGGTGATGAAGTCGTACTTCTTCACGATCCGACCGATCAAGTACCAAACGTACGACACCTCCGAGTTCAGCACACATTCAGCCCGATGACGTCCCTCGAACTCCGATCCAGCCGAGTGTTGAGGGAGAGTTTCGTCAGCATGATGGCGTGGTGATGATGATGATGTTCTACCGACGCAGGGCTTCGCCTAAGCACCGCTACAGTATTATCGAGGTGGACTATGGTGGAGGGGGGCACCGCACACGGCTAAAAGATCTAACGATCAATTGTTGTGTCTCTAGGGTGCCCCCTGCCCCTGTATATAAAGGAGCAAGGGGGGAGGTGCGGCCGGCTAGGAGGGGCGCGCCAGGAGGAGTCCTACTCCCACCGTGAGTAGGACTCCCTCCCTTTTCCTTGTTGGATTAGGAGTGGAGGGGGAAAGAGGAGGGAGAGAGGAAGGAAAGGGGGGGGGGCGCCGCCCCCTCTCCTTGTCCTATTCAGACTAGGGGGGAGAGGCGCGCGGCCCTGCCCTGGCTGCCTCTCCTCTTCTCCACTAAGGCCCACTATGGCCCATTAAGCCCTCGGGGGTTTCCGGTAACCCCACGGTACTCCGGTAAAATCCCGATTTCACCCGGAACACTTCCGATATCCAAATATAGGCTTCCAATATATCAATCTTCATGTCTCGACCATTTTGAGACTCCTTGTCATGTCCGTGATCACATCCGGGACTCCGAACAACCTTCGGTACATCAAAACTCATAAACTCATAATATAACCGTCATCGAAACTTTAAGCGTGCGGACCCTACGGGTTCGAGAACTATGTAGACATGACCGAGACACATCTCCGGTCAATAACCAATAGCGGAACCTGGATGCTCATATTGGCTCCCACATATTCTACGAAGATCTTTATCGGTCAGACCGCATAACAACATACGTTGTTCCCTTTGACATCGGTATGTTACTTTCCCGAGATTCGATCATCGGTATCTCAATACCTAGTTCAATCTCATTACCGGCAAGTCTCTTTACTCGTTCCGTAACACATCATCCCGCAACTAACTCATTAGTTGCAATGCTTGCAAGGCTTAAGTGATGTGTATTACCGAGTGGGCCCAGAGATACCTCTCCGACAATTGGAGTGACAAATCCTAATCTCGAAATACGCCAACCCAACAAGTACCTTCGGAGACACCTGTAGAGCACCTTTATAATCACCCAGTTACGTTGTGACGTTTGGTAGCACACAAAGTGTTCCTCCGGTAAACGGGAGTTGCATAATCTTATAGTCATAGGAACATGTATAAGTCATGAAGAAAGCAATAGCAACAAACTAAACGATCAAGTGCTAAGCTAACGGAATGGGTCAAGTCAATCACATCATTCTCCTAATGATGTGATCCCTTTAATCAAATAACAACTCTTTGTCTATGGCTAGGAAACATAACCATCTTTGATCAACGAGCTAGTCAAGTAGAGGCATACTAGTGACACTCTGTTTGTCTATGTATTCACACATGTATCATGTTTCCGGTTAATACAATTCTAGCATGAATAATAAACATTTATCATGATATAAGGAAATAAATAGTAACTTTATTATTGCCTCTAGGGCATATTTCCTTCACCTCCCAGTCATGCTTCCCCTTGCGACCGGTGTTCCATGGTTGCGTGGCGGCCGGCCGACGAGATCGTGGATGGGGAAAGGGAGAGCTAGGGTTTTGGGAGTGTCGGGTTTTGAGGAGGCAGCACGGGCTGGAGTGGGGATTGTGGACTGCGAACGATCCATGAGTTCCCATTTAAGAAGGACGGCGACCGTTCGCCTTGGCGGATGATAGGTGGAGCCAACCGCGCGTGTGCATTAATGTCGGGTGGTGGGATGTAGGTGGCCGCCTGCCACGCAGCCTGAAGAGAACGAGCGACACATTCGTTTGCTGTCTGCTGCGACCCAAACTCGGTGCATGTTTGCGCTCGAAATGGGTCGGCCCGGACACAAAATGGACCTGATGGGTTCAGGCCATCGCGCGGTGGGGCATGGGGTCTGTACATTTTGCCCCAAACAGAAAGTGCCGGACAAGATGGGGTCGCACGCTGGAGTTGGCCTCATGGATGACTGTGGTGGCCTCGTTGAACGCGCCACCAATTGCCATAAAGCCGTTGCCGATGTCGAGCATGTGCAGGCCTCGATGGCCCCGCTGTATACGTTAGTGTGGGTCCTATAATAAAATAGCCAGCGCAATTGAGGTGTCATAGAGTTTTGAAATAACAGTCTAGGGTTTATCACGACCTTAATAAACAACCATAATACCAACAACAACACAAGGAGTCAACCTTCGGAAGGTAAAATAGCTAACAACAAGGTACCAATACAATTAGGTTTCTTAAGAAGTCTCATTAAAGGTTGTAATGACTAAGTAACTGGTTCCAGCCACCCGTAGTTAACCGGATTCAGGAGTTTAACAAGGTGCCTTTGCATCAGGTACCATCCTGTTCTTGCTCTTTCGCCTTCTTCTGGAGCTCCAGTATCATATTGGTAGCTGCCGAGCACTTCGCCTCGTGTGGGGTAGGACGAAGACTACCAGTGAGGCTCATCTCAAAATCAGGGCATCTCAAACGTACACCAGCGTGGTACATTCCTGAAAAGATAGGAAAAGGACTGGTGAAGAAGTGCTCAAAATTCAACACACACACAGATGATAGTCAATCAAACATCAATTCTGGTTATTGCTAACTAGGGACCTATTCAATCTGATCCAAGATAATCACTTATCGAATGTTAAACAAACCTAACAATTCAACGGAGCATAACATGTGATAAATAAACAAGCAACTTATTTGGATGGCTACTTTGACATCAAGAGAGCAGCAAGCCCTAGCTATTGATGACACCTTGAAAACTCTTTTTTTTCCAAGCATGGTTAGCGCAGCACACTATGTATGTTATCACTACAAGAAATATGTCAACTTGTGACCTTCTGTCAGTGACCCTGGAAGAATTGGTCATAAATCTACGACCATTTGAGACCAATTGGTCAAAAGCTATTCGGGGGGCTCCAAACCCTAAACTATAACGACCATTTTGGTCAGAAAGGACGTAATTTCCTTACAGGAAATGGTCATGAAGCAGATTGCACTGGTCCGCTGCCTTATTTCTAGCTGATCACGACCAATATAGATGGTCATAACCTTGTAAATTATGGTGGATTTCTATGACTAGGCGCCACCTCATCAGTTTTGCCTATGTGTCATGTCCATGTGTCAATTTTTGTCCTAGGTTGTGAAGCAATCTATATTTATTTCATTCCCAAAAATTCCAAAAAAATTGGGCATTCTTTACTATCCAAATCATTGCCTCATGACAATATTCAACTCCATTTGCTTGGTAAATCTTCCTCATCAAATTTCCAAAGTTTTTGTTCAGCTCGAACTGTTGTGATGGAAGTACTAGCTAGGCATTTCCTAATGAGCTAAATTTTTGCCACATCTTCTATATTGCCAAATCATAAATCTCCAAAAAGGTTTGAGCCCCATCTAACAATACATGTAAGCCTCAACATCCAATATTTGTTTCTAGTGATATTTTTAGTTTATGAAGTAACTATATTTTATGTTAGTTTATATTTGCTAAAAATTTACCACGACATGACCCTGCCCATAGAACCTCCATCCACCAAATTTTAGCTCATTTATTCTAGCCAATTTCCCTCAGCATTTTTCCCAATTTTCTGTTCAGTGGAGAGTAATGTGAAGGAAGTACCATTTTTATGTATCCAAATGGTATGAAATTTTTAAAGTGGCTTCACATGCCCAAATTATCCTCCTCCTCCAAATTTTAGATCAGTCCATTCATTCATTTGAGTCTAGCTTCAACATTCATATTTTTATCCAGTGTGAAACGTTGCAAAGCAAATGCCAACTAGGCTCCTCCATTTGAGCTAAATTTTTGTGAAGACAATCTTCTTAGTAGATGATCGTCCTCAGCAAAAACTCACGCCAATTGGCCATGTGCATTTCCCGTACTGCTGATCAAACACTTGGCTGCTAATTCATGTTTGAGCTCAGTTCAGTCTCCTCGCAGGATTCTTCTATTGCCTTCTTCTTCCTGACACCTATCGGGGGAGTTGTAACCCACTAGACATGCCTAGGCCACCCAGAACGTGTGGCAACACCACAGTCACGAGGTGACCATGAGGCGGGCATGCGAGTTTACACGCTCTGGAGTTGCGGCCCTCGGCCACCATCCAAACCTCAACGTATCGCCACCAAACAATGTATTTATGATTAAATAGACACGTATGTACCTATAAATGATTTTTGGAAAAAATAAAGGGCAAACTATGTGGCAGCTGTAGTTCAAATTAGACCCGCTTCCTACTGAATCGGTGGAAATTTGTCTTTTTCACGAGAGGTGGATCAAATCTTTTGACACCCAACCATTTGGTCAATTGTGCATTAAATATGGTTTATTGTTTTATAAAAATGATTTGGTCCAATATTGCAACAAATATATGGTAGGTCCTTCACAAAAAAACTCATTTTGGGCACTCAAAAAATAGGAAATGAATTTTTCGTCCAAAGAAAATGAAAACTTCCTTAGGCAACATTGTTTGCCATTCCAATATCCACCCTCGTGCACAATATGAGATCATTTGAACAAACTATGTCATGAATGTGACCATAAGATTTATCATTTGGCTTCAAAGACATGAATCTCCACACATGATAGCTCATTTTTGAGAACACTTTTTAAAAAGAATTGCCGTATTACAAGTTTATTATTTTTTCTGGTAACTTGGTCACATGTAATGACACAATGCGAAGGTTTTCCAATTTTTTGATTTTTTTTAATTTTTTATGCCCATTTTGAAATGTGGTCAAAACGGCGAGAATGACCGTTCCTAGCTAGTGGTTGAATCTTGGATTTTTTTTGATGTTTATCTGATTAAATAGATACTTATGTACCTATAAATGATTTTTGAAAAAATAAAGAGCAAACTATGAGGTAGCTACAGTTCAAATTTGACTCGCTTCCTACTGAATCGGCGGAAATTTGTCTTTTTCATGAGAGGTGGATCAAAACTTTTGACACCCAGAAATTTGGTCAATTGTGCATTAAATATGGCCTAGTATTTTATGGAATTTATTTGGTCCAATTTTGCAATAAATATATGGTAGGTCCTTCACAAAAAAACTCATTTTGGGCACTCGAAAAATGGAAAATTGATTTTTTGTCCAAAGAAAATGAAAACTCCCTTAGGAAACATTGTTTGACATTCCAATATCCACCCTTGTGCACAATATGAGATCATTTGAACAAACTATGCCATGAATGTGGCCATGAGATTGATCATTTGGCTTCAAAGACATGAATCTTCACACATGATAGCTCATTTCTGAGAACACTTTTTCAAAAGAGTTGCTGTATTACTAGTTTATTATTTTTCCCGCCAACTTCGTCACATCTAATGACACAATGCAAAGGTTTTCCAATTTTTTAATTTTTTTGAAATTTTTATGCCCGTTTTGAAATGCGGTCAAAACGGCGAGAATGACCGTTCCTAGCTAGTGGTTGAATCTTGGAATTTTTTGATGTTTCTTTGATAAAAATAGATACTTACGTACCTAGAAATGATTTTTGGAAAAAATAAAGGGCAAACTATGAGGCAACTGTAGTTCAATTTTGACCCGCTTCCTACTGAATTGGTGGAAATTTGTATTTTTCATGAGAGGTGGATCAAAACTTTTTACACCCAGCCATTTTGTCAATTGTGCATTAAATATGGCCTAGTATTTTTAAAAATTGATTTGGTCCAATTGTGCAACAAATATATAGTAGGTTCTTCACAAAAAAAACTCATTTTGGGCACTCAAAAAATGGAAAATTGATTTTCCGTCCAAAGAAAATGAAAACTTCCTTAGGCAACATTGTTTGCCATTCGTATATCCATCCTTGTGAACAATATGAGATCATTTGAACAAACTATGCCATGAATGTGGCCATAAGATTGATCATTTGGCCTGAAAGCCATGAATCTTCATAGATGATAGCTCATTTTTCAGAACACTTTTTTTAAAAGAATTGCCGTATTACTAGTTTATTATTTTTCCCGGTAACTTGGTCACATGTAATGACACAATGCGAAGGTTTTCCAATTTTTTTAATTTTGTATGCCCGTTTCAAAATGCAGTCAAAACGGCGAGAATGACCTTGGAATTTTTTTAATCTTGGATTGTTTTGATGTTTCTCTGATTAAATAGATACTTATGTACCTAGAAATGATTTTTGGAAGAAATAAATACCAAACTATGAGGCAGCTGCAGTTCAAATTTGACCCGCTTCCTACAGAATCGGCGAAAATTTGTCTTTTTCATGAGAGGTAGATCAAAACTTTTGACACCCAGCCATTTGGTCAATTATGCATTAAATATGGCCTAGTATTTTAAAAAATTGATTTTGTCCAATTGTTCAACAAATATATGGTAGGTCCTTCACAAAAAAACTCATTTTGGATACTCGAAAAATAGAAAATGATTGTTTCATTCAAAGAAGTTGAAAACTTGCTTAGGCAACATTGTTTTCCATTTCAAGATGCACCCTTGTGCACAATATGTGATCATTTTTTTTATTTTTCATGTGAAAAAGTAGAAGAAAAACAAAAGAATGCTCAGGTAGATTCTTTTTTGAAACATAATTTGTATTTTTGATGAGAGGTGGATCGAAAGCATTTTACATGTTAAGATTTGGTCCACTGTACATAAATGCAGTCTTATAGTTTTGGAAAATGGTGTGGTGCCATTTTCAAACAAATATTTGGTATATTCTCCACAAAAAAAGGAATTTTTCACTCCGAATTAGAAAATGATTTTTTTCCTAAAACTCATTTCACAAAACACTTTTTAAAGATATTTGTCTTATTCCAATTCCAAGTTTGTTAGTTTTCCTAAAAACTAGGTCACATTTGCTGACACAATGAGAATGTTTTTTTTCTTTTTTTGAATTTCTCATATCATAAAACGGTTTATATGATTCAACACCTTATTTTTAGTCGATTGCGACCAATTTAGATGGTCATGACGTGTACTGGGTTCTGATCGGTCCATGAGCATGTCACACGGATCGTGCCTCCAATGCCGTCGGATGCTCCCGGATCCGGCGGCAGACCTTTCTCCCTCACCCCCTCTTTGTCTCAAAAAAACTGCCTCACCCTCTCACCCCACGAAGCCCGGTTCATAGACACGCACGCGAACTTTAGTGCTCCCACCGCCGCTCCAGATCCAGATCTGCCACCCACCTCCCTCTCCCCTCGCCGCCAGTCTGCACCCTCCCTCTCCCCCACCTTTGCCACCCATCCACCACCGCCGACCTCGTCTACGCCATCCCTCCTCCTCCTCTACGAGGCCATGGCACCCCCTCCTCCTCCACGATTCATTCACCTCCTCTGCCACCGCCACCCAACCTCTCTCCCACTCTCTCCCGCACCACCACTGTCACGGCCGGAGGCGCCAACAAATGTTTCTCCCACGCTACCGCCAACCGCTTCCCCATCCGTGACGTAGCTTCCTTCTCCACACAGGTAGTGGAGCCACCCTTCTCCGCGTGCATGCTTCTTCTCGGTCGATGACGCGGCCGTGCCCTTTGACGCCTCTCTTCCTCGTCCGGTGCTGGCTGTACAAGAGACACCGGACTCCTACCGTCGTCCGTTCGTACTTGACTGCCGCTGAGGTACTCCTGGATCTCGGCCCTCATATTTCTCTCCCCTTCCCCTTCCCCTTAACAAATTTCCTCACAATCGATTTGATGATACAGTGCAGGGGTTCGTTCGTTCGTTCGCTGTTGCTACTCCAGGTAGCTCTATCAACCAGTACAAGACCCCGAGGTGCATCGAGTCGGGCCTCGCGCTGAAGCTGCTGAACTCCAAGGTCACCGCTTCCTTCTTCATCCCCCTGGGATCCCGAGTGGACCATGTGAGAGCTTTTAGGTAAAAATGGTAGCAAGTATGCTGGCTTGATCGGCAACGAAAAGGAACACTAGCGCGCGTCGGTCCTAAACAAATGGTTTTTAACCCCTTTCCGCGACGACATTTGGAACCGTCGCCAAGTGAGTGTATGCGATAGGGTGTCCTTCCCACACAACCTAGAAATCGTCAAGGATAGGCCCTCCTAGGACTCAGGCTGGGGCCGTGTGCGATCCGGCGAGGCATCGAAACCCAATCATTTCTGTAGGTATGTACACCCCACACGGTAATCCGAGAAAATCATTTCCGTAGGTATGTACATCCCACATGGTGAATCCCAGAAAATCATTTTCGTTCGTATGTATATCACACACAGTCAATCCAAGGAATACGTTTCCGTTCTTATGTACATCCCACACAGTCAATCCAGGGAAAATGTTTCCATTCGGATGCACATCCCACACGGTTTTATGTATACACTCGTGTGTGAAAGGTGTAGCTATCACACACGATCTGCCTTGGATAACTGTTTGCTTTCATTAACTACATCACACACGATTTGATGTAGAAAACTGTGTGGCATTGGGCTATCCATCACAAGCGCTTTTACTGCCAGAACCGTTTGCAAAGTTCCATGACCGTCTGTTCTCTTTTTATTTTTGCCTGTAATTTATTGTTCTAAATGGAAATTTTGAAATACGAAAAGTGCAATTCAAATTCTTAGCACAATGGTTCAACAACGAATCCATAAATAAAGTTGCCAGTAAAATATGTTCAGTAATTACAGGATTAGGCAACAATTAACTATGATGAACCACAGTATTCAAAGGCGGTAAAAGTGAAGAGACAAGTGTAGATCATTTTGGCTGCCGACAGTGCTGATGAAGCGGAATGCCCATAATGTACCTTCCTGCATGCCATAGGCACAAACCACTTTTGTCCAACCCCTTGTGACGATCGCCCGCCCACCCTTCACCGCCTTCAGGAAGACTTCTTGAGCATTATCATGGGAGCATGAATTATATACTTTAACCTTAGTTGCCTCCACTCCGATCATGTAGTTTGCAAGGTAATCATCAGTAAATAGACTCGGAAACCACTGAAAAGAGAAAAATATCAGATAGTGAGGTCTAATAGAGTAACTTGTTGTGGGCAGGGGGAAAAGGCAACACATTACTTACCATCCTAAAGTTTACTATTGTCTTTGACAAAGTGTAAATAAAAAGCTTAATTCCAATCACCCGTTTCTTTCACCTAACAATCTTTCTTAGTTTCCTCACTTGACGCTTGTTCATGAATATCTCATTGCCCCATACGCAAAAGGGATCGAAGTGTGGACCAGTACCGCTCATATATGTACCTACAAGCAACCAGTAAATGTTAGAAGCTAAACTGAGATTGCACAAATGATGTAAAATACAACTACCTGTGTTCCTAAGTACAAGGATTTTTTTGAGATTTCAATATGAACTACATACAGATGTATATATAATTATAGATATAGTTTAGATTAGAATCTAGATTCACTCATTTTTCTCCTTACGTAGTCTATATTGGAATCTCTAAAAACACTTTTATTTAGGAAAAGATTGTGTATAAAACATGGGATGCAGCTAACCTCGACGGCAAACAACAGCATCACCCATTGTAGCCATGTGTAAGTACACGGAAAGCCAATGTTAACTACAACAGGGTTAACATCCACCAAAAATAGCACATGGTAATAAAACGGCATCATCTGTAGTGATATCTTCATTTCGAAAGAGTAGCATGGTAACAAAGGGACGGATTAAAAAATGAATACAACTATTAATTGCGACAGTCTTAACATCATCCTAATTCATGTTTTATAAGTTTGTATCCATTGAAATACAGCTCTTTAAAAATGGATACAATTGTTAATTGCAACAAGCTTAATGACCATTGAAACCGGTACTGATAAAAATGCAATTAGCAGAGTTAAACATCACATGGCAGGTGCTGCCAGAGCAGATAATGGCCAAGTTGTCTATAAAAAGGTAGGGAAAATAACTCAAACATGTTAGGCATGTTTACTACAACATGCCTAATACATCAACAGTACAAAACATAGCCATCAATTGCAACTGGTATTGGTAAGATTGAGCTGGTGGGTACATACTTGGTAAGACCTAAGAGGTAGTTGCTGGGGCACTTCATCTTGGCCTGAGCCAGCCCAAAGTCAGCGGCGACGGAGGCGAGCTGTTCCTCCGAGTCGAAGTGTGGATCAGTGTGTACCAACAGGCAACCAGTAAATGGTCGAAGTTAAACTGCAATTGCACAAATGATGTGAAATACTATAAGACATGGCATGCAGCTAACCTTGATGGCAAACAACATCATCGCCCGTTATGACCCTGTGTAAGTACATGGACAAGCATGTTAAGTAAAACAGGGTTAGCATCCACCAAAAATAGCAAATGGGGCAGCATCTCTAGTATATCTTCATTGCAGAGAGCAGCATGGTAGCAAATGGAAAGATTAAAAAATGGATACAACTATTAATTGCAATAGGCTTAATAACATCCTAAGTCATGTTTTGTAAGTTTGTAGCCATTGGAACACAACAGTTTAAAAATGGATTCAACTGTTAATTGCACCAGGCTTAATAGACATTGAAACAGTACTGATAAAAATGCAATTGGCATAGTTAAACATCACAAGGCAGGTTCTGCCAGAGCAGAGAATGGGCCAAATGTCTATAAAAAGGTAGGGAAAGTAGCAAAAATGTGTTAGGCATGTTTACTAGAACATGCTTAATACATCGACCATACAGAACATAGCCATTAATTGCAACTAGTATTGCTAAGATTGAACTGGTGAGTACATACTTGGTAAGTCCTGAGAGGTAGTTGTTGGGGCACTTCATCTTGGCCAGAGCTCGCCCAAAGTCAGCGACAGCGGAGGCAAGCTGTTCCTCCGGGTCGAAGCGTGGATCAGTGCCACTGACATGTGTACCTACAAGCAACCAGTAAATGGTAGAAGTTAAACTGCAATTGCAAAAATTATGTGAAATGCTATAAGACATGGGATGCAGCTCACCTCGACGGCAAATAAAAGCACAACCGTTATGATCCCGCGTAAGGACATGGACATGCATGTTAAGTACAACATGGTTAGCATCCACTAAAAATAGCAAATGGGCAACATCTCTAGTGATATCCTGAGTCATGTATTGTAAGTTTGCTGCTGGTATTGGTGAAATTGAGCTGGACACGCTAATATTTGAACATCACACAGTGTGAAATACTGAAATAAACAAGGCATGAACATGCTTAATACATCAACCGTACAAATCATAGCCGTTGCAAGTGGTATTGGTAAGATTTAGCTGGTCAGATCTTACATGTTAAGTCCTGGGGGGTAGTCGCTGGGGGACTTCATCTGGGCCAGAGCCTGCACCATGTCGTCGGCGGTGGTGGAAGCGAGGTATTCCTCCGGGTCAACACGTACAGCGGCCATCATGCCATGGACCACCATCAGCTCCTGGCGGGGGTGATTTGGAGGCATGAGGATGTTTCGCAGGCGCCATTTAAGCAATCAGGCCGGGGACATGATAGAGATCGGTGTGTTACCTAACTGGATCTGAGCAGAACGTAGATGTGGTTGAAGCTGTGGTTGCGGCGGCGGCAGTTTGGGATGCCGGTAGGGGTAGGGGCGAGGGAGGGGGGATACGGAGGGGAAGGGGATGTGGCTGGAGGAATAAATTCTAAAATCACGCGCCTAATGAAAATTTCGGTGCGAAACTTAAAACTTGGGCGGGGGAAACACACAACACAGACGAAGCACGTAAAATACTCGTGTGCGAGAAAAAAGAAAGTTGGCACATCCCGTCTCCAAAAAATGTACACGTGTACTTATTTTTCGGTCAATGGTACGCCTGGTTTATTAGGAAATATCGCACAGGTAACTGACTTATGGGTCATTAACGCAAAAAAACGCAGACGGGTACGACATAGAAACCACGTGTATTGTGATCTTCTAATGATAAACACAAAAAACGCACACGGGCACACATGCTAATCAACACTCAAAGCCCTCAAAGGATGTTCTTACCGACATTGTATGTTAATACTATAAACTTAAAGTACTACTGGTAATTTCCTCTAATACTAAAAACTTATACTACTTCTCACATGCTGCCATTAGAGCATGCTGGCCAGACGCTGGCGTTCTCCTTCCCGGCCTTGTAGGCGGCAGCCCACTGTGCTTCGATCTCCGCCAAGCTCTCCTCACCATGGCGTCCAGCCTCTTTTTTCTTGCGGCGACGAGACTCTCTTTTCTTGACTGCTTTCTGCCTTTTCCGCTCCTTCTATGCGGCTTTGGCCGCCTCTAGATCCACCACCCATTCGGCGATGGCAGCCTCAAAGTCCACCCATGTAACTGTCTGGCTGCCGGCGGCGATGAACTCAGCGTGGCGAGATGCCATCGCTTCCTTACCATGTGTGCGGTCGCGGGCGGCGAGGAACGCGGCGCGGCGGGATGCCATCGCTTCCTTACCAGTTACTGTGCGCCACAGTGCCATGGACGATGCATAAAGAGAGCTCTGGGAGGGAGGGGCCAGGCAGCGGTACAGTGCGGTGATATTCACGAGCTCAACGACAAATGACAACAGAAATTTGGCTTCCCTTACAATTTTGCTCGTTCATTATCGCACATGCTTCCTCTCTGTCGCTCCGGAAACAGTGTGCGCTGAGCCTATTGTGTGTTGCGTTATGATTGGCCGGAACCCCAGCCACGCGGATCGGCTGTGTGCACCGTTGGATACGCCGCGATCAAACGGCAATCCACTTCCCTCACATCACATCCGTGCACCTGTAGCTGGATTGGATTTATATGCGCTAAATGCCTAGAAAATGCACATAATCCCCTAAATATGGTAAATGAGCCCAGAACAATGCCAAATTTGAACACGGTGATTTGCAGGGTGTATGTTCGTCATAGAAAAAACTCCAGGGCAAAGAATGAAAAAAAATTGGATTCCCTTTCAATCTTGAGGATTTCCCTCTCGAAAGCATGGAACTTCCGTGGTGATGGTTTGATTTATGAAGGGCGTGCATGACGACATAAGCCAAACCTTCTCAAATTTTTACCAGGGCATGGTGAGGACATACCATGGCACCATGCCAGGCGTCATGTTTTTTAAGTATTTATTTCATTTTTTCTATAGTTGAAAACCCAACAAACAAACATTTGTGGTTGACTATTGCCACACATTTCATCAAAAAATCTGTCCATTCCTTATAAAAGGCATGAGAATTTACTAAATAGCACGAGCATGGTTTTCTAGGCCGTTCTTATGGACCCTTTCATGCATCGATTGTTTCAACTTGAATTATGCGCATTAATGCCTAGGAAATGCACATAATCCCCTAAATATGGGAAATGAACCCAGAAAAGTGCCAAATTTGAACACGGTGATTTGCAGGTTGTATGTTCATCGTAGAAAAAAAACTGAATGACAAACTACGACGGAAATTTGGATTCCCCTTCAATCTCGAGGATTTTACCTCTCGAAAGCATGGAACTTCCTCGGTGATGGTTCGATTTATGAAGGGCGTGCATGACGACATAAGACAAACCTTCTCAAAATTTTACAAGGGCATGGTGAGGTCATGCCATGCCACCATGCCAGGCGTCATGTTTTTTAAGCATTTATTTCATTTTTTCTATAGTTGAAAACCCAACAAACAAAAATTTCTGGTTAACTATTGCCACACATTTCAACGGAATAACTATCCATTATTCCTTGTAAAAGGCATGAGAATTTACTAAATGGAACGAGCATGATTTTCTAGGCCGTTCATGTGGACCCTTTCATGCACCAATTGTTTGAACTTGAATTATGTGCATTAATGCCTAGGAAATGCACATAATCCCCTAAATATGGAAAATGAACCCAAAAAAGTGCCAAATTTGAACACAGTGATTTGCAGGTTGTTTGTTCATCATAGAAAAAACTCGTGGACAAAGGACAAAGGAAATTTGGATCCCCCTTCAATCTTGGTGAATTCCGCCTCGAAACCATGAAACTTCCTCGGTGATGGTTCGTTTTATGAAAGACGTGCATGAAAACATTTTTACCAGGGCACGGTGAGGTCATACCATGGCACCACACCAGACGTCATGTGTTTTCCAAGCATGTATTTCATTTTTGAATAGTTGTTAACCCAGTAAGCGACATGTTTATGGTTGACTATTGCAACACATTTCCTTGAATTATCTTCCCATTCCTTGTAAAAGGCATGAAATTGTACTAAATAGCACGAGCATGGTTTTCCAGACCATTCTTGTGCACCCTTTCATGCACCGATTGTTTGAATTTGAATTACGTGCATTAATGCCTACAAAATGCACATAATCCCCTAAATTTGTAAATGAACCCAGAAAAGTGTCAAATTTGAACACGGTGATTAGCAGGGTTTATGTTCATCGTAGGAAAAAAACTCATGGATGAAGGACAAAGGAAATTTGGATTCCCATTCAATCTCGGTGATTTACTATCGCACACGATTCACCTCCGTCGCCTCTGCTTACCGTGTGTGTTCACTCACACATGCAAAAGGAAAAGAAAACCCTCGCCCACTTCGTCCCCACTCACTCCACGGAATCCTCCGCAACTCTGCACCCTAAGCTCGACGGCTATTGGCGGCGGGCGTAGGTCGCGCTCCAAATGGCACTGGATTTCGCCTCCACCGCTTTCCACCGCCTATCTGCACCAACATTCTAGACTCTGGTCGACTGGGATTTTCTGCGGGATGGGGCTGGGGATTTATCACATGGAGAAGGTAATCAACTTAATTAGCAAAATATTCACTCATCTCTTATCGCAGTTCGTCCATCGCTGTTAATCAACCGGCTGAAATCACCATGGAATCATTTTTGTTCTAGGTGATTCGTGGGTGTTCATTCATGTGTCCACAGTGCGAGCATAAATCAGGCAACTGTGGTCGTGGCCAGTCGGAAACGAAGTTCTATGTCACCATTCCGGATGACTTTAGGGAGCGCCCGATATGTTTAATCTCATCCTACCACGGTCGGCATGGCCTAAATTTGTGAACATATACCGTCTATTGCTACATTATCTATATATTTGCATCAAATCTTTGTTACATTATCTATTTTTAATTTTATATTTTTGTACTTTGCTTTCATCTCTCTGTATATATATGTATCTGTTCTATCAGTTACTCCCATATTTACATCTTGCTCTGTTATTTCAATCTTATATTTACTAATTGGAGGCACCATATGACGCTCTATGTTAATCCTCACAACTAAACAAATTGTCCGTATGATCTCGAGAGTAATTATCCACAACCGTAGGATAATGTGCCCTAAGAGTCCTAGGCTGTTGTCCCACGTGCACCCTCTTTTAGGAAAGAAAAAACTCCCCTTGCAGTCTTCTTTCTCCGCCAAGCCTTCCTGCAGCCCTAGCGCTGAAAAGATTTTAGCGCTGCTGCTCCTCCTCATCCCTCCGATCTATAGTTTTCATGGAAGAATCATCTAAAGCAGCCCAACCAGCCTCTATGATTGTTGGATCTCCACTACCCCAGGTCCTAGCTCCTGATGATGCAATCCATATTGGTTGAGGATGAAGGCGTCCAATCCCCTCAACTTCTATGGTGCGATCAAATTGCAATTCAGGTGGGAAGTTATAGTGGAGAAAGAGTCACATCGACTACAGTTTCAATCAGATCAAACAATCGCCATTATTGGTGAAGCTTTAGAGTGGAGGAACTATGGAAGATGATGCCACGGTTTACCTCCCCTACAATATTCACGTTACATCATCTGTTCCCCTAGAATTTTTCAATCTAGAAATAGCCCTGCCTCCTTACATAGTCCTGTACTGCTCTCTGCTCAATATTTATGTTGGGGAGTTAGATAGAAACCTATTGTGTTCTGTCATCTAATTGTGCCTGTACGATCTCCTTCCTATATGCTAGGTTTGCAATTTACATGATGCGTTAACATGACGCGTTTGATTTTTGAGTGGAAAATAGCATCTAGGTCAAAGGAACAAAATAATCTTTTCATACATGTATTAGAGTTATAGTCTTATAGATGCGCTAAAATTGCTACTGGTGAGTTTAGAGTTATAGTCTTATAGATGCCCTAAAATTGCTGCTGGTGAGTTCGTCTGCTTCTACCTCTCTCCCAAGACTATTCCCAAAATTGGTCTCCATCTCTCGAGGTATGTCACCGGGATCACATCAGCCGGTGCTGTTGAGTTGCGGGCCTGGACTTTTCAGCTGATACAGATCTGCAGCTGCGCTGGCATATGCCAAGCCAATAAGAAGTGCCAAAAAGTTGCAGGGGCAGGCTGGACCTAGCAGGAAGCCAGCAGCCATGCTGTCTGATTCAAGTCTTCCATCCGTCGAGATCTACATATGCAAGAGAGTGAGAGGTGTGTATAGAAAAAGTGGAGTCAAATGGCGATTGCATGTTGCAGTACTTTCTCTACAAGGTAAGCTCCCTACAGGCACTGACTCTAATATGTTTGAAGGCCTGAGGAAGCTGGGCGGTTAGATGTCTAAAACATGGGATATCCATTGCCAATAAGATATAATTTTTAGTATAATCGTGTCTTTATCTTCCACAAAGATCGCATGTTTTAACTTCTCTCATCTTTTTGTAGGTGCTCGATGAATGTTTAAGGTTGAGCAGAATCTATCCACACGACTCATATTCTTTTTTTGATTTTTTGTGTGGGAGAGAATGGTGTGCAGCCAGCAGTAACATTACCTGATCGTCCAGTCTGAGAGATGTCTCTAGAGTATGTGGTACGTAGTGCTCTACAAGTAAGAAGAAAACACATTGACAATTTAGTTCCAATATTTGTCCTGATTCCTATACAAGGGGGTGGTATGGAGGAAGATGAAGGAACTACTATCATCGGCGCTATCGCAGATGGTGGAGGATGTCCAGGCTGAGCCGTGATGGCAAGGTAATCATCAAAGAACAAATAATCTAGGTGAGACATCAGAATCCATGTTCCTCGACATGACTTACAGCAAGCCACCATCGTTTGAGTTCTAATCAGTTCCATAAAATTCCGTCTTTCTTCTTACTAACTGTGTTACAATTTGTTTCTAAGTATAGGAGGAACTAACGTGTGCTACTTTCTATTTAGGGAGTGATCAAATTTATGATTTAAAAAACAGTTGCCACACTCATATAATTGCTATACTTAATCGGTGGTCTGACAAAGTTGCAGATTTGATAGCCACACGATACCTGTTCAAATTTCAATAGAATGGGAAATTATAAATGCCAGGCTTTGTCTTCTTCGTGCATTTTTAATTCTATCTGTATTATGCAGCAAGAGGTAACTGATACCGTTGCTTTCATGCCGACAAACCAGATCAATAGTTTGTGCTTCGTTTGTCAAGCAAGTAAACCAAACTATTGTAGTATGGAGATTATCCTAACAAGAGCACTTTTATTTTTGTTACATATCTATGTGGGTAAAGTTTTTGCAGTTAATAAGTTGTTTCCGAGAATGCTTAGCCTGATGCTGTGAAGATCAAGTTTTAGCATGGCTTACATTGTTAGATTAGTTTGACTTTCTATAGTACATTCTAATTTTAGAAGTATCCCTTATTTTCTTAATCTGGAAATGACGAACCACCCGTATGGATGTATGGTCTACACATTCAGGGTAAAACTGAACCAAAAGTCAGATATAATTTGAGTAATCATATATTAGTTGCAATTAGATTATATGAGCATATCAGACTAGATGGTCCCATAGACTTTTAGAAATTGCTGATATTCTCTATTTTTGGCCACGTCATTTTTGTAAAAAAAATTAGAGTCACTAACACATCTGCGCAACTTATGGATTATTACATATATACGCTTGGTCTTCTGTTCTGCACAGCAAAACGATGGTTTTTTTCTTCTAAGAAAATGTTGTATATATCCTCAAATGTTGGAACTTTTAAATATTAGTGTTGTATCCACAAGATCTGTAGAAGTTCGAAAACTAGAAGTAGTGCCTTCCATGTAAATACATGCATTATTGAATTTCGTGGTATGATTAAAAATTTCACCTAGGTCCACTTGCTTTTTATTTGTTGTTTTTGTTCCGGTAATGTCTCATTGTAAGTTTCAGTTTCATCAGCACAAACAGATTCTACTGTGTAATGATTCAGTTTCACATATATTATGCCAGTATGGTATTTATGATTTTTTCCCATGATCCAAGAGATCAGATTTCGGAGCTTCTGTTATTTGAGGAAATTTCAAAAAGTATCAGTAAAGTCAAAATGATCTACAAGCTTATTGCATTCAAAAGTAGTTTGTCACATCATATCGCAAGAAGAAGCATGAGACACTAGCAGGTATATAATGTCTATTTTGCTTTCTATTTGTTGTTTAGGTTCAGATTACAAATTCTTGCGTGATGTAGAAGTTTCAACCGAATAGTGCACCCTCAATATTTTGTTTTGTTATGCACGATGAACCACACCTAGATTTTGAATGGCTCATGGCAGACTATATGACTAACCTATTGTATGTCATTCTTAATTTTGGTCTATACGCATTACTTCTATATATGCTTCTATTGTTGCACCATCGCATGGATCAAACACACTAAATTAAGTAGCCTCTTAGGTGTTCCTACTTCCTACTATCCATGGTCCCTGAAAACCCAGCTTATTTTGCCAACATCGCCAAAGCAACGACATAATGTAAGCATCACCGTATATAATTTTATTGCATATTGCTCAAGCCTGTGTCACTACACTTGCTATGCACATGTACTATAGACAAGTTTGTAATCCTACTATGCAATTTCATGTTTTCCTTCTACATGTTCATTGAAATATTCATTGTACATCGAAATGTTCAATGATATGCCACTTGGAATTCAGCCCCTTTGACCAATAAGCATCAACAAGGTCACATAGCCTTCAATATTTCAGAAGATATTCTCATGCTTGCTCTAGGTTTTCTTACTAGCAATAGATCATTGGACATGACTATATTGTACGAAAGATAATAATTCCCCATCCAGATGTTTACGAGTTAAAAAAATATATTTCCTCCTTCTAATATCTTCTGAAGAGTAATTTCAAACAATACATATACATATTGTCTTTTATGAAAAATATTCACATACAAGAAATGCTACAAAATTTTGGATATCCATGCGTTGCTAAAATTAGCTAGCCCGTGCAGATGCACGGGTTGTTGACTAGTATATCTAATTTACGATCTTAATTTCCATTTCAAGTAGTACATCCCTTGCTTTGCAAGAATAGGAGTAGATGGAAATCTTGGGCTTTACTTTGCTGATGACTCCCAGGATGTCATATTGACAACGCAGCATGGATGTACAATGACGGTTAGCATAAAACTTGATAAAGATGGTCACTCCTATTTTAATGCGGACCTTTGGAGAAAAATGTCTAAGTGTTATGAACTGAAAGCTCGCAATAAAATTCTAGTGCGTGCACTACAGCCTGGTCTAATTAACATGGATGTTTACTTCCCCAACATCATCAGCCGATCAAAGTCTGATCGAGGTTAGTGTCCTTTCAACTTTCTCCTTGCTGTCATATTACTATTTAAGCAACCAATTGATCACTATTTAAACAACCAATTGTGATATCATATTCTGACTCCGTTCCTACGCATTAACAAATTCTATTTACCAATTTATGCGCACTAAATATTCTTCTGCCATGTTCTGAATAAATAATACCTTTCCACCTTTTAAGCAGGATATGTTGGATGCATAGTGAATGATCTGTATGTTACTAAGCGTACCTAATTTCACCGGAAGGACTTGAAGCATGTCATAAACTTTGTTGATAATCTGACAGAGATAGCACAACATATGCATGTTGGCTTTTGGATGGGATTAAATAGGCCTGTGGTGCACACACTGAACAAGGCCAATTGTGTGCACAAAACGCTGGTAAAAAGTCTTATTTTAATGTTGATGCTCATAAACTATATATATCTTCAATGATATGTTACAATTGTTTTTATTCTACATGTCAACAGAAATTGCTCCCTGTAGCAGTTCCTGGACCGATTTCCCGACGTGGTCGAATTACACTTGTGCCTGCTAATAACACCAAGTGATTGCAAGGTTCTGCATTTCCCGCAGAAATGGAACCATTCAAATTAACAAGTTCTCGCTTCTCGTGGCAATGCATCCATATTGGAAAATTGGAGACATTGTTCTACTCATGATCTACCAAGGCACAGGAGGGCTCTTCCTTTTCATTGACGAGATGCCGAGTCGCCGTGATCAAGCTGATTCCAATGGATAGTTGTGATTGTTGGCCCTCAGCCTCTTAAAATGTGCTAGCTGTTACTATATATGTTAAGTATGTAGATATGGATCATATGGTTGTTTGCCCTTAGCCTCTTAAAATGTGATAGTTGTTACTATGTTAAGTGTGTAGATATGGAACATATGGTTGTCAAAACCGTGTTACGAAGATCCTCCTTTTGTCGAATAGTGTAACCATTATATATATATATATGTTACTCAAATGTTGTTACTAAAGTTCATAAATTTTCATGGAAAGTATTAGTATCGTACATAGTTCATTGAGTTTAAGCGTGTGCCCGATGACCAGAAGGCATTTGCAGATTAACTGTCCATATTGCAAATTCACACACATGTTAACATAAGGAAACATATGTGTAACATACTAATCACCGCACACGAGTACTCGCAGACGCATCGTGTGTGATACTCCGCCACTGCAAGCAACTAGTTTGCATTTCTCAAAGTTTTTTGTACCCACAGAATCGCACACAAAGTAACTGCATTGACTGGCTGTGTTGTAATTTCACATCGCAAACAGTTCATCCGAGTCGGCTGTTTTCCACGTATCACACACATCTCGTTTACACGACTTGTTTGTGTTCTTTTGGCTCATTGCAAATATTTCATCCATGTGAACTGTATGCAGCATATCACACACATCTTGTTAAGTTGAACCGTTTCTTTTGTGTTCCCTATTCGAAAACAGTTCGTCCGAGATAACCGTATGCCGTATATCGCACACACAATGATATGGCTGCCCGTTTCCGTTGATCTACCTCATCGCAAATAGTTCGAACGGATTAACCGTGTGTCCTGCATCGCACACACATTATGGCTGCCCGTTTCTGTTGTTCTGCCTCATCGCATATAGTTTGAATGGATTAACCTTGTGTCCTGCATCGCACACGCAAATAAAATCTGAACCGTGTTTGATGCATCCTCCATCGCAAATGTTTTGCGCCTTTTTTGAAGGTTTTTTAACACCACCGTTTGCGATTATTACATCACACACAGTTTCGGCAAAGGGTCTCTGATCGTAGTGTCACGTTAGTAGTATATCCTGAAGCAGTGGAAGATCATCTCTAAGTCACATGCATTGTGTAGCTCTAAAGCTCCTAAATTAAATTTGTGCTGGTAGATTTTTCAGACTAAGAATAATTATCAACATTTGCGTAGTGGAAAGCTTGTCTGGAACACAGCCTGACCTATTGCACATAAATAAGAAGGAAATCCTTGGCTAGAACTCACAGTCTCACATACATTTATATGTTGAAAGGAAATCCTTGTCTGGAACACAGCCTGACCTATTGAGTCATGGCATGTACTAAAAAAAATATTTGAAGGGTTAAATAATGTTGAAATGCCCTGTTGCAGTGTAGCTCTACTGATGATGCAGATTGACAGATCTTTGATGCTTGTGTTTGATTTGATGCCATGTCAACTTGCTCGCTTAATGATGAAGTAAATTGCTCGGTGTAGTTATTTTCTCTTAAGATTTTTGCAGTGTATGTCATCTAAACAAAACGGCAGGCAGTGATCTTCTTGTATGAGTATATATGTCTCCATTGTACTGCATATTGTGTTTAGCTTGAGGTTTTGTATGCACTAGTATTACTCTGTTTAGCTTGAGGTTTGAAGCTCTAGTATGCTTAGATTACCGGTTTCGTTAGTCTCTTAATCGACAAGTTAACTGGACTATTTTGCAGTATTTCCGTCATACACCTCTCATTTATTTAGTGACTGCACACTGGGAAAATGCCATGTGTACCTTAATCCTTGTGGTTCTCGTTTGTTCCCGGTTTGGTGAGCCTGCCCTGAGGTTTGTGGCTGCGTGCGGGGATGTAAGTGCATATAGTGCCACCCCTAGTTGGTTTTGGAGTATTGACGACAAACCTAGTTGAGGGACTAACGTGTTTGTGAGAATTGCAGGAAAACACAGGTAGAAGTCCCTCATTGATTCGGTTTTATTACCAGAGATGACCCCTAAAAATGTACGAAGACATTGAAGACAATGGTGGTTTATGAAGATATTCATATTGAAGACAATGACATGAGAAGACTCCCTATGAAGCTTATGGAACTCGAAGAATTAGATCCTTCGTAGTTTTATTTCATTTATGTAGTGTCATAGGAATCGCCGTACTGTTAAGTGGGGTCCAAAAGAACCAGTCAGAATGACTGTAGTGATGCCTAATTCAATCCTATTTCTTCGAGCGAAGACTTTGAGAGAAAATCTTGTCCAGAGCCAGACAAGTCAGCTTTACTTGTAGCCCAAGTAAAGTTGCCGTGTGAGTTCAAAATTCGACCGTTGGTACACGTGTCAGTTCCTTAGTGACCCAGGGTCATTTTGGACAAATCAGGTCGGGTTGCCAAGTGGCTATAAATAGTCCACCCCCATAACCATAAACGGTTGGCTGCTCAGATTTCAGTGCACGACTTTTGTCGTTTGAGAGCAACCCACCTCGAAGCCTTTGAAAGAAAAATTCCCAGTGAGGAGAAAAGCCCTAACCACCCAGAGCCAGAGTAAATTGGGCATCACTTAAGTCTTCGTGTCTGTGTGATTTGAAGACTTATTACACTTGAGGACTGTGCATCCTCCAGACGGTTAGGCGTCGCGTTCTGAGCATCCAAGAGAAATTGTGGATTGCCAGTGAACGAAGTCTGTGAAGGTTTGGGAGTCTACCTTGATGACTTACCTGAGTGATTGGGCGAGGTCTGTGTGACCTTAGCTCAAGGAGAAAACGGTGAGGACTGGGTGTCTTGGACTAAGTGTCCTTGACTGGGTGTCCGGGACTGTGTGTCCTTTGGTTTAAATACCTAGCCGCTCCAACCAGACGTACAGTTGTCACAACAACTGGAACTGGTCCAACAAATCATTGTCTTCAATGTGTCACTGGTTTCATCTTCATTTCCTTTCACTTACAGTTATTCATTGTGAAGCCATTGCGTGCTTGCTTTATCTTTTGTCTTCACAACATGAATGTATGATCTGTTCGGCTTCATAACTTCTTCCTACCTGATCCTTATTACACTGAAGCTGTTTGTCATTGCGCTTTCACTCTATTGAATATATGACCATGGCTGGCATAGTGTAATCTAACTTCCGCTGCATAGTAATAGGCATGATCTTCACTGTTTGTCTTCACAACTCTCACGTTTTGAAGACTTTCATAAAAATCGCCTATTCACCCCCCCCTCTAGTCGATATAACGCACTTTCAATTGGTATCAGAGCTAGGTGCTCCCTTGTTCTGTGTGATTCGGTTTAACCACCTGGAGTTTTAGCTATGTCGACTGCAGGGATAATCAAAGTCTCCGCTGCTTGTCCCGTCTTCAATGGAACTGAATATCCCTACTGGAAGAATAAGATGCACATGCATCTTGAAGCCATTGACGTCGACCTATGGTATGTCGTCGAAAACGGCGTTCCCAAGGCTGGAGAAGGTGTCACTGCTGCTGATGTCAAGAAATTCGTTCAACTGGACTCTACTGCCAAGAATATCATCTGTGGTCATCTGACCAAGGACAGTATGGCCGTGTGAGTGCCTTGAAGACATCCAAACTGGTCTGGGATTGGCTCTCCAAAGTTAATGAAGGCATATCAACCCAGAGAGATCAAAGAATCAGTGTCCTTCGCAATCTCTTCAACCACTTCAAACGAAATGACAATGAGAATGTCCAGCACACCTTTGATCGGCTCACTGACATCACAAATGAGCTTCAAGCCCTCGGCGCTACTGAGATCACCAAACATGAAATCGTCAAGACGCTGCTGAGATCACTTGATAGTTCATTTGACATTCTGGCCCTGATGATTCAAGAACGTCCTGATTTCAAGACACTCGATCCGTCTGACATACTTGAGAGGCTCAACACACATGAGTTTCAGCTTTCTGAGAAAAGAGATATCTACGGTCCAAACTATGGGCGAACTCGTGCCTTGAAGGCAAAAGCTGTCTCCTCATCTGAAGAAGAATCTGACTGCAGTTCTGATGATCCTGAAGACATTGGAAGAGAACTTGCAATGCTAGTGAAGAAGTTTCAAAAATTCACCAAGAAGAAAGGCTTCAGAAAATCTTCACGATCAAGCTCAAGGAATGATGAAGCTTCTGCTCATGACTACAAGAAGAAAACATGTCACAAGTGCAAGAAAACTGGGCACTTCATCTCTGAGTGTCCACAGTGGGACAATGAGAATAGAAGGAAGAAGAAGAGCAAGGAATATGATTCTGATGACAAGAAAAAGAAGAAAAACTCAAAGTCTTCTTCCAAGTCTTCATCAAAGTCTTCATCACACAAGAAGAGCTCATCTGGAAAGGCGCGTGCGTTTGTAGGCAAGGAGATGGATTCAGAGGAGGAATCTGCATCTGAGGAGGCAGAGGTGGAATCTGAGGAGGAGTTTGATTCTGGCATTGCGAGTCTGGCTACAGCATACATCGCCAAGTCCATCTTCAACACTGAAGACAATAATTGCATCACCAACACCGACGCAAATGACAAGAACGACTCCACTCCTACCTACTGCTTCATGGCACGCGGTGCCAAGGTAAACACATGCACCACTCGCTATGAAACATCCAGTGACGATGACTCTGAATGTGATTCAAAACCTAGCTACAAAACACTTGCTAAAATTGCAACTGAACAACAGAAGGCTATGGAACACATTCAAAAACTGTTAGACAGAAGCGATGATCTATTGGGTGCTGAAATGACTCGATCTGAATCCTTAATTGAAGACATAAAAAACCTTCACGTTAAGTATCAGGAACTTGAAGATCGTCATGATACTCTCTCAACAACTCATGAAAAGCTTTCCTATGACTATCTTCAAAGGAAGCAAGAACTTGAGAAATTGAGGGTGGCTCATGAAGATCTTCAAAAGGAAAACGAGTCACTTCGCGCCGAACAGATCAGTCCCGCTCAGGAAGGGTTTGAACCACCATGTCTTAAATGCATTGAGCGTAATAATGCTAATTCTGTTGCTGAATGTTCCACTGCTACTACTGTTCCAATATCTTCAACTGTTGATGTGGCAACTAACCCCTCTGCTGAGGATACCACTGCTATTGCTGATGAGAATGCTAGGTTGAAGACATTGCTTGAAACAGGGATGTACAAAAGTCTGAAAGGGCATCAAACATTATGTGATGTCCTTAAGAAGCAGATTCTGAACCGAAACCCTAGGAAAGAGGGTGTTGGGTTCGTGAGGAAAATCAATGCAGATGGCTCTTACTGGAAACCTGAGCAGTACCCCAAAACTACATGGGTTGCTACAAAGGAACTTTCAGCAGATCCATCCAATTTATCTGGCTTCACTAGTGCTAACCCAATTATCATTGATGAATCCTTTGATGCAAACTATAAACTGTTTAAGAATCAGAATGGTGAAGTGTTTGCCAGGTACATTGGTACTAACTGCAGGAATGGACCGCCTATGAAGAAGATCTGGGTTCCGAAAACATGTCTGGAAAATCTTCCTGTGAATGTCTTCATGACACCTCACTTGAAGAAGACAAACCTCGGTCCAAAGGCTTCATACAGACAAAGGACTCACCTGAGTCACACTAACGCAAATGTTTTGCAAGGAAACCACACTCAGGCATATGAATATGAGAGCGGTTCATCGAACCGTCATGTTCATATGACCAAAAATTATTTTGCTTATGCCTATGAGTATTATTGTCCCCCTGCTAGACTATTTGCTAAGGCTTCAAAGCCAAAATTCTCAGATGCTGCACTTAGACTCATAGCTTCTAAGCCACCCTTGAAGATGTGGGTGGTTAAGAAAGCTTAACTCTCTTTTGCAGGGAAAAGTCTCCAGCACAAAAACAAAATCGTCTGACGCTATTGCTGGGGACCATAAAAATCTTGTGGGGCGCAAGATAAACTGCCCAAATGGCATCATTATGTACTTCGTTCCTGAATCGCATGCTATTCTCCCCATTAGTCCTAATCTGGATCTAAGTTTTCATAACCCACTGGTTCGTCAAATGTTTATGCTTCACAACACTCTTCGTGAAGCCTATCCCCCTTACTGCACTCTAGGGTACAACACCAGCGACTTCAAAGTCTTCAGAATGGATTATTGACAGTGGGTGTACAAATCACATGACTGGCAGAAGAAGCCTTCTTATGGACTCAACTTTACGTCCATCCGACAAGAGCCACATTACATTCGCTGACACTGGTAAAAAGTAAGGTATTGGGTCTAGGTAGATTTGCAATCTCAAAGGATCAACACATGGATAAAGTCATGCTTGTTGAATCCCTTGGCTTCAACTTAATGTCTGTCTCAATGCTTTGCGATTTGAATATGGTTGTAATGTTTGGCAAATATCGCTGCCTGGTGCTAATGGAATCTGACAAATCTCTAGTGTTTGAAGGGTATAGGAAAGGTGATTTGTATGTGGTAGATTTCTCAGCAGGACCACAACTTGCAGTATGCCTTCTTGCAAAAGCTTCAGAATGCTGGCTTTGGCATCGAAGGCTTGGGCATGCTGGCATGAGGAACCTCCACACCCTTGCGAAGAAAAAGCACGTCATAGGCATCGAGGGCGTCAAGTTCAAGAAAGATCACTTATGCGGTGCCTGTGAAGCAGGGAAGATGACAAGGGCAAAACATCCTTCGAAGACAATCATGACCACTACTCAACCCTTCGAACTGCTCCACATGGATCTTTTCGGTCCCACTCACTACTCAACTTTTACTACTTCTGCATGCCTCTATGGCTTCATAATTGTTGATGATTATTCTAGATATACTTGGGTGCACATAATCCTTTACAAGACTGAAGTGCAGGATGTCTTCAGACGCTTCGCAAATCGAGCTATGAACAATTTTGGCGCCAAGATAAAGCACATCAGAAGTGAGAATGGCACTGAATTCAAGAACACTGGCCTTGATACATATCTGGATACCTTGGGCATCACACATGAATTCTCAGCTCCATACACGCCACAGCAGAATGGCGTCGTCGAACGCAAGAACAGAACACTCATTGAGATGGCCAGAACAACGCTAGATGAATACAAGACTCCAAGAAAGTTCTGGACTGAAGCCATTGATACTGCATGCCATACAATCAATCATGTTTATCTTCACAAGCTTCTGAACAAGACATCCTATGAACTCCTAACTGGCAAGAAGCCAAATGTCAGTTATTTCAGAGTATTTGGCGCAAAATGCTGGATCAAGGACCCACACCACACCTCAAAGTTTGCACCAAAAGCACATGAAGGCTTCATGCTTGGATATGGAAAGGATTCGCACTCCTACAGAGTCTTCAATCTCTTCCACTACAAAGTGGTTGAAACAGTGGATGTGCGATTTGATGAAACCAATGGATCACAAAGAGAGCAATTGCCAAATGTGCTAGATGAAGTTCCAGCAAATGAATCAATCAAGCTTATGGGAACTGGAGAAATTGTACCTTCTGAAGCTCATCCTGAAGAAGAACTTATCATCTCAGCACCTGATCCACATGAAGACAATGCTCAGCCTGACGATATACCTTCAAATGACCACATAGATCAGCAAGAGCAAAGTCTTCGCCCCACACACCCTCGTGTTGCAAATGAAGTACAGATTGAAAGAATAATTGATAGCATCAATGCACCCGGTCCACTCACTCGTTCAAGGGCAACTCAGCTAGCAAATTTCTGTGGGCACTTTGCATTCGTCTCAATAAAAGAACCCAAGAAAGTTGAAGAAGCCTTCATGGAACCTGAATGGATTCAAGCTATGCAAGAAGAGCTTCAACAGTTTGAGCTGAATAATGTATGGGAACTGGTCAAGCGTCCCGATCCTCGGAAGCACAACATAATAGGCACCAAATGGATATACCGCAACAAGCAAGATGAGCATGGTCAAGTTGTCAGAAACAAAGCTCGTCTCGTTGCTCAAGGATATACTCAAGTGGAGGGCATTGACTTCGATGAAACATTTGCTCCTGTGGCTAGGCTTGAAGCCATACGCATACTGCTGGCCTATGCAAATCATCATAACATACTTCTCTATCAGATGGATGTGAAAAGTGCCTTTCTCAATGGCAAGATTGAAGAAGAAGTGTATGTTGCACAACCACCTGGCTTTGAAAATCCAAAACATCTTGATATGGTATACAAGCTCAACAAGGCACTGTATGGCCTCAAACAAGCCCCTAGGGCCTGGTATGATACACTCAAGTACTTTCTGAAAAGCAAAGGCTTCATACCTGGTTCCCTGGATCCCACTCTTTTCACGAAGACATATGATGGTGAACTGTTTGTGTGTCAAATATATGTGGATGACATTATCTTCGGCTGCACCAATCAGAAGTATAGTGAAGAGTTTGGATATATGATGCAAGAGCAATATCAGATGTCCATGATGCGGGAGCTGAAGTTCTTTCTCGGTCTTCAAATACGGCAACAATGCAACGGCATCTTCATACCTCAAGAGAAATATCTTAAAGAGTGCCTGAAGAAGTTCGGTATGCAAGACTGCAAAGGCTTCACAACACCAATGCCAGCCAAGCATCATCTGGGTCCCGACGACAATGGTAAAGAGTTTGATCAAAAGGTATACCGCTCCATGATTGGGTCTTTGCTTTATTTATGTGCATCTAGGCCAGATATCATGCTTAGTGTTTGCATGTGTGCTCGGTTTCAAGCGACACCAAAGGAGTCGCATCACTTAGCTGTGAAGCGAATTCTTCGATATTTGGCTCACACCCCAACTCTAGGATTATGGTATCCAAAGGGCTCAGAGTTTGATTTAGTTGGATTTTCGGATGCTGATTATGCTGGTGACAAAGTTGATCGCAAGTCTACATCAGGCACATGTCACTTTCTGGGACGATCACTTGTATGTTGGTCTTCAAAGAAGCAGAACTGTGTATCACTCTCCACTACTGAATCTGAATACATTGCTGCTGGATCTTGCTGCGCTCAGCTTCTGTGGATGAAGCAAACACTCAAGGATTATGGCATTCATCTGAAGCAAGTGCCACTTTACTGCGACAACGAAAGCACCATCAAGATTGCCAACAACCCAGTTCAGCACTCGAAGACAAAGCACATTGAAATTCGTCATCACTTTCTCAGAGATCATGTTGTGAAGGAAGACATTGATATCATACACGTCAACACTGAAGAGCAATTGGCAGATATCTTCACAAAGCCCTTGGATGAGAAGAGATTTTGCAAGTTACGGTGTGAGCTAAATATCTTGGAATCCTCAAATGTCCTGTGATCAGGCACACATCCTAACACTTAAGCATATTGATGACTTAGATGTGCAACACACGAAGTAGCGTATATCTTCAAACTATGAAGACATACGTTTTAAGTGTGAATACATTAATGTGGAATTTGACTTCGGAGCGCCACGATAATTGTGCGCCGTGTCTGGGTCTAATACTTCCTATACGGTGGGTAACGCCACCACCAAACGTTCCATTTTGAAGTGTTTCTCTCATGGCGTTACCTCTCAATGTCTTCACAATTGGTTTGGTTTCATTCTCAATATGTCTTCATGATTATCTTCACTGCGTTGATTATATAGATATATATGTACTGATGTTCTGTCCTCTACAGCATTCACTTATAGCTGTGTCTTCTTGGTTGAATCTTTTGAACTAAGTGAATGTGATCGGACCCTAACCTATCTATGCTTTCTATCTCAAACTCTATCTCTCCAAGTCATATGCATTCTGTTGTAACTGTCAAATGTCTTCACTGTGTCCTTGTCAGCTGAAGACATAGTGACAACCATAAAAGTCCGTTTTTAATGCTCATTCCTCCACATAAGATCCGGAGAAGCAGGAACGAACGCCCGACAATTTAGGCGTGCGTGGTACATGGAACAAATCCCAATCGTTCTCTAACTGGCCACGCGTGCCTCAAATGCGAACCGCCAGGGGTACCTGCGTAATAGCGCAGTGCCGCCTCTATCCCTATAAATATACGATTCACTGCGGTCATTATCTCCTTCTTCCACCCTCGCACGAACCCTAGCGCCACCGCTAGCACTCGACGACGCCGGCGACGAAGCGCTTCACTGCCGCAACCTCTCCGACGCCGTTTTCACGCCGACGGCGGACATCGCTCTCTCCGCCGTCACCGCAGGTGTCTTCCGTCGCCAAGTTAGGGCACGGAGGATCGAATTGCTCGGCCTCAACTCTCACTTCGTCTAGCAGTTCCAAGTGTGGTAAATAAAACCTCTTTTTACAGCCTCTTTTGATCCCACAGTTCAGTCACTTTCTGCCATAAGGAGTTTCTCTTCACATCAGTTAGTTATCTCGCTACATCTCATGACATGCCTAGTATATTCACTTGTGCTTCATAAGGTAGTTAGATTCCTCACTTGTACTGATCTGTGGGTTCGTACAAATCTGGAACCAACTTCTTATCTGTGAGTGAATGTCTTCGCACAATGAGGTCTATGTCTTCTAAAACGATTTATCTTCAAAATCTTCTGAGAATGCATATGACCTCTTCCCCTTCCCTCGCACCTTAATGCTGTCACAGGTACATGTCCGTGGGAGAATCCTTTGGTTCTCATAGTCTGCATTCATTTGCAGAGTACTTGCAGCATCACATCAACTCTCCTGAAGCCAGTTCTTGCAAAAGGAAGCCTTTGAAGCCTTTGAACATCTTGAAGCCTTCCAAGTTATTCATGGCTTCAGAAACAGCAGCAAGGAAGGGAGGCAGACAACGACGTGGTGAAACGTCCAAAGATCTGCCTGATGAATTGGCAGAGATGTACAAAACTGATCCTGAAGAAAGCTATGGTCAGCGCAAGACACGAATCCAATGGATTCGAAGATATTGGGCAGAGCAATGGTTCCACTACCGCTTCATCACTCAGGAATATGCGGAGAAGTGCGCCATCAAAAGACCGTGGGGAGACGTACTATACAAAAATCTTGTACCGAGGTCCAGAGTCGAAGCCATTGCTCAAGGCTTCTATCCATGCATGGTGAGAGGACCACAGCCAGCTGAGGCACATCCGTCATCACTTCTCTGGTGCCGCGATGATAATCTCTTCAAGCGCAACTTTCAGTTTGCACAACAGTCAGCGAAGATAAACAAGAAGAAATTTGGGCTTGACTTCAACCCTGGTCCCTCCTCACCAAGGGCAGATGGCACACGCAACGCCGATCCCAATATCATCGGGCCGTATGCCAATCTTGCAGGCCTCATCACTCGCATCCTAGTCCAAGGGACTGCTGTGAATGACCCTCCAGCAGATACTGAGTCAGATGACGCCCCTGCTGCTCCGAAGCCAAAGCAGAAGAAGCCAAAAGCTCCAAAAGCTTCAAAGCCAGCCGCTTCTCCCAAGATCGCAAGAGTGAAGCCTTTAGCAACTGCACCTCCTGAAGCCAGTGTGCAGTCAGAAGGCTTATCACGAGTGTCCAAGCCCCAAGAAGCCAAGAAGCCTCAGCCACACACAGGCAAAGAGCTCAGGCTGCTGACGACATTCCGGCTGCATCAGCCGAAGAGCATGCAGAGATACCACAAGCTCCAACTCCCCCACACCAACAAGAAGCAGTTCTCCAGGAGAACGTGCCTGAGTCTGCAAATGTTGAGGCTGCCACAAACAATGCCGAAGCAAATGTGGATCCCAACCCAACAATAGCTTCAGAAGACAATGAAGCTACAACTCCTAAACATTCTGTGCCTGAGTCTGCTGCAGGACCACAATTCAACTATCATATTTCGTATAGACCCCAGGTCCAGAAGCCGATCCCACGACTGCCAAGGTTCCCAGGTCCTGCATCAGCTCCTGGTTCCTTCAACATCAACGGCTTCAGGGCAGATAACACGTTTTTCGACCGCTCCAAGAACCCTTATTCAAGGGAACGGATTGTATCAGATAGGTTCTGGAGCCATCAACAGCGCAGCTATTATTCATGCATCCTTTACAACCAAGGCCGCATCTTTCCTCACAAGCGCCTTGAAGTTGAAGCTGTTGCTGGTCTGCCTGGTCTGGAAGAAGCACTGGATTGCTTCAAGCAAGTGGGTTTGCTGCCATTTATCACTGATGAAGAGCACTGGAACGAAGAGCTTCTGCTCCAGTTCTATGCCACTGTGCATATCAAAGGCTATAACAGAGATCCGAAGACATGGATTCTGGAGTGGATGACAGGCAATATCCATCATGAAGCCAATGCTTTCGACCTAATTGAGCTTACCGGCCTTCCCACTCCTGGCGAATTCTTTGAAGAAGGGTGCCAACTCCATGCTGAAGCAATTGAGAGCATATTTCAGCGTCCTGAGCCAGATATGAGTCAGATGCTCTCAATGATGAAGCCACTGCCTCCGAATGCACCCTATCCAACTAGGTTCTTCGTTGAAGACTTAGTACCTGCCCAGAACAATATATCATATCATAAGGCAAACTCTATGGCCTGTAAAGGGACACTCTCGATATGCTACAATTGATGGTGCAATGAAGACTCTCATCTTCTGCATTCTACATGGCAAATGCTTCAATGCACAGGATCTCTTCATCCGTCACTTTGCAGCGTCTGCCTCAGAACTGTTTGGATTAAAGTTCTATGCTCCTTGGGTTATGAGGCTGATCAAGCTTCACTCTGCAATCTCCTATCAACCCTCAGCCCGCAACCATAGGATATTTTTGCCAGATGTGGACACATCTGCTGAAGCAATATATCCAGAGCCTGGCAAGCAACCATTAAGTCTTCAAAATGCAGAACACCAGAGCTTCACTCAAAATATTGAAGGTGTTGAAGCTCTCTCCCGAGTGTATCCAATGGCTGGCACCACACGTGCCCCTGCATCAACTGAAGCCACTGACAGCACAGCTGCCAAGAGACCCAAGAAGCGCGTTCGAACACTTAATGACCGAGAGCTTCTTGTGGCTCTTCACCAAAAGCAAGATAGGCATCACGACTGGCTCAAACGGCAGATGAGAACCATCATGCAAGACGTCAATCGCATCAGAAATCTGGCAACCAAGAATGCGTTTGTCGCACACGAGACCTGTCGCCGCACTTGGAAAGGCCTCACCATGATGAGCAATGAAGCTGAACTGCAAGAGGATGGCTTCAGAGAGAGATTCCAATTTGACTCCACGCCTCCAAGAAGAGCTGTGATGCGAAGCACACCATCACTTGAAGAGTCAGAATTCTCTTCTTCTGCTGCCACCGTGTCTGCCCGGATTATTGAAGAAGACGACGACGCGAAATCATCTCCACCTGCTTCAACACACGTCGAATCTGCACCAAACTCATCTGCACCGCCACCAAACAACTCCACCGACCCTGCTGCGCCTGGGAACGCGTAGGGAACTCTATGTCTTCAAACCTTTTTGGTCATCACTGACGAAAGGGGGAGAAGCATGATGTTTATAGTCTTCAAGCGGGTCACTTTGGGCGGGTGCCACTATATTTTGCTACATTTTGCTTCGTGCTTACAACTCCCGTTTTTGCTACATTTGCTTCTTTGAGTTGTAACACTTAGCCTTGATGGCCGTCTGCTACCTGCTTGTCACTCCGTTATGCGAAGATAAATTCCGCATGTGCGACGATAAATTCCGCACTCATCTCTTACTGCAGACGTCCATTTTCCATTATGCATGTCATTATCTTCATATACTTTCACATGCATAGTGGATTGTCATCATAAGTTGAAGTGGATCTCCACAAGTACAACCTGCCATGTGCATTTGCATTCAAAAGGCAAATTACTTATATGCACATCTTCAGGGGGAGCCCTTGCAACTTATGAAGACAAATTCCTTTACTATTTCACAAATTATGTTCCCCGTTGAAAACTTCAACTAGTTTGTCATCAATCACCAAAAAGGGGGAGATTGTAAGTGCATCTAGTGCCACCCCTAGTTGGTTTTGGAGTATTGACGACAAACCTAGTTGAGGGACTAACGTGTTTGTGAGAATTGCAGGAAAACACAGGTAGAAGTCCCTCATTGATTCGGTTTTATTACCAGAGATGACCCCTAAAAATGTACGAAGACATTGAAGACAATGGTGGTTTATGAAGATATTCATATTGAAGACAATGACATGAGAAGACTCCCTATGAAGCTTATGGAACTCGAAGACTTAGATCCTTCGTAGTTTTATTTCATTTATGTAGTGTCATAGGAATCGCCGTACTGTTAAGTGGGGTCCAAAAGAACCAGTCAGAATGACTATAGTGATGCCTAATTCAAATCCTATGTCTTCGAGCGAAGACTTTGAGAGAAAATCTTGTCCAGAGCCAGACAAGTCAGCTTTACTTGTAGCCCAAGTAAAGTTGCCGTGTGAGTTCAAAATTCGACCGTTGGTACATGTGTCAGTTCCTTAGTGACCCAGGGTCATTTTGGACAGATCAGGTCGGGTTGCCAAGTGGCTATAAATAGTCCCCCCCACAACCTTAAACGGTTGGCTGCTCAGATTTCAGTGCACGGCTTTTGTCGTTTGAGAGCAACCCACCTCGAAGCCTTTGAGAGAAAAATTCCTAGTGAGGAGAAAAGCCCTAACCACCCAGAGCCAGAGTAAATTGGGCATCACTTAAGTCTTCGTGTCTGTGTGATTTGAAGACTTATTACACTTGAGGACTGTGCATCCTCCAGACGGTTAGGCGTCGCGTTCTGAGCATCCAAGAGAAATTGTGGATTGCTAGTGAACGAAGTCTGTGAAGGTTTGGGAGTCTACCTTGAAGACTTACCTGAGTGATTGGGCGAGGTCTGTGTGACCTTAGCTCAAGGAGAAAACGGTGAGGACTGGGTGTCTTGGACTAAGTGTCCTTGACTGGGTGTCCGGGACTGTGTGTCCTTTGGTTTAAATACCTAGCCGCTCCAACCAGACGTACAGTTGTCACAGCAACTGGAACTGGTCCAACAAATCATTGTCTTCAACGTGTCACTGGTTTCATCTTCATTTCCTTTCACTTACAGTTATTCATTGTGAAGCCATTGCATTCTTGCTTTATCTTTTGTCTTCACAACATGAATGTATGATCTGTTTGGCTTCATAACTTCTTCCTACCTGATCCTTATTACACTGAAGCTGTTTGTCATTGCGCTTTCACTCTATTGAATATATGACCATGGCTGGCATAGTGTAATCTAACTTCCGCTGCATAGTAATAGGCATGATCTTCACTGTTTGTCTTCACAACTCTCACGTTTTGAAGACTTCCATAAAAATCGCCTATTCACCCCCCCTCTAGTCGATATAACGCACTTTCAGGGGACCAGGCCCGTGGTGGTGAGGCACTACTATGACGTGCTCTGCGTGAAGAAGGACGCCTGGCTAGGGCGAGATCAAGAAGGTGTATTACTCTTCCATACCCCGCTACAATTGGGTGTGGCACTTATATTGTAATCTTTGGCTTGTCTAAGACTGAACTTGAAGGCTGCTTGTGGATAGTAATTTTACTTGGTAGATGCTCCAGGCCAAAAACACACACATTATGTACTAAATGTGGTCGCGTAAGCTCGTCCTTAGAAATCAAATCTTTTTGGTGCAACCATTTTACAATGGTACGAGCAGAAATCTGTGGCGGACGAAGCCTTTTTGCTGTAAACATTTTACATTCCAATGCCTGGTGGTAGCCACTGTCCAAAAAAAATGAATTGTTCAGACTTCAGGCTTATTAGGGGGTGTGTTCTTCTGATTTGCGATTCTGATAGGACTTCTGCTCGTACCATTGGTCGATTCTGTCCAACTGAATTGATGATACAGAGCATTAAACACTTAGGAGAAGTACTTGGATGTGTGCAAAATTTTCTTTTACAAGAATTAATTTGTTTTTTCTCTAAACGATGCTAACAACAACAGTTATGTTCTGTCTCTGATCCATGCTGATGACATCTCCATTCATTTCATCCAGTGAGCAAAGATGGCACCATCCATGAGTCTTCCAGCGAATGGTCTACTCCCCTTTGGAGCGGTCCCCTCGAGTGGCGTCGCGCAGAGGCCGTTGTCCGTGACCGCCTCCCTGGAGGACAAGACGAGCGATTATAAGGGGAAGCTATTGAAGCTCGCGCTCGAAGGAGTCGGCCTGCCCGCCTTGTAGACCGCCTCCCTGGAGCACAAGACCAGGGCTTCTTTTCCTCCATGGTGTCTTACTCGAGCTGGTTGCCTCCCCGGCCTTACTGTTGCTGCTGGTTGCTTCCCCTTCCCCTTCCCCTACAGTGTTATATTGCATCACTGATCTGCAGTGTTTGGTGTGTCTCATTCCTAGTATTGTTATGTTCAACCACATTGGCAGTGTTCAGAAATGACACCTACTGATGGAAACAGAAGGCAAGAGTAATTGACCACACATGTGGGTTCCGTGTTATCTCATATATATTGACAGGTTACAAGATAATCAAGGAAACAAATCAATACAATCCTAACCATAATGGCCCAATTTATATGCAAATATAGCAGCACTAAATATGGCAGGCTATAACTAGATCGGATTGCCTAACATCCCACCACAGTCACAACGGGAGATTCTCAGACGCTGAGACTGGACCAAAAATCCAAGAACAATGGCGATGGCAAGCCTTTGGTGAAGATGTCCGCGAACTGTCGGGAAGAAGGCACATGAAGAACTCGAATGTGCCCAAGCGCAACACGATCTCGAACGAAGTGAAGATCGATCTCGATGTGCTTGGTACGCTGATGCTGAACAGGGTTCGTGGACATATAGACGATGCTGACATTGTCGCAAAAAACAACTGTGGCAGCAGGGAGAGGTCGGTGAAGCTCCTGGAGGAGTTGGCGAAGCCAACTTGCCTCAGCGACGGCATTAGCGACAGCTCGATACTCTGCCTCAGCGCTAGAGTGGGAGACGGTGTGCTGACTCTTGGAGGACCATGAGACCAGGTTGTCGCCAAGGAACACACAGTAGCCAGAGGTCGATCGGCGAGTGTCAGGACAACCAGCCTAGTCGGCATCAGTGTAAGCAACAAGGCGATCCGTGGATGAGGGTGTGAGCTGAAGGCCGTGGTGCAGGGTACCCTTGACGTAGCGGAGAACACGCTTGACCAAGGTCAAGTGCTGGTCACGGGGATCATGCATGTGAAGACAAATCTGCTGGACAGCGTAGGCGATGCCAGGACTTGTGAACGTCAGGTACTGAAGAGCACCAGCTAAACTCCGATACTCCGAAGGATCAGCAACAGGTGAGCCGGCGGCAGCGGCCAGCTTAGGCGATGTGTCCACGGGTGTTGAGGCAGGGTGGCAGGAGCTCATGCCAGCACGCTCGAGAATCTCGAGAGCATACTGTGTCTGCGAGAGGAACATCCCACTAGAGTCATGACGAACAGCAAGGCCGAGGAAGTGGTGTAGCTCGCCCAAATCGGTCATGGCAAACTCGGCGCTGAGAGCGGTAATGACGCGTTCAAGTAGGGTCGATGTAGAAGCTGTGAGGATGATGTCGTCGACGTAGAGGAGAAGATAAGCAGTCCCCATAGGACCGTGTAGAGTGAATAGTGATGTATCCGACTTGGAGCAGGTGAAGCCGAAGGAGGTGATAAAGCTCACAAAGCGGTGATACCACGCACGAGGGGCTTGCTTCAAGCCATAGAGTGCACGGTTGAGGCGGCACACATGGTCAGGGCGAGCAGAGTCAACAAAGCCAGTGGGCTGGTGACAAAAGACCACCTCGTTAAGACGCCCATGAAGAAAGGCGTTCTTGACGTCGAGTTGGCGAATCTTCCAGTTGGAGGAGAGGGCGACCGAGAGGATGACCCGGATGGTAGCCGGTTTAACCACCGGGCTGAAGGTCTCATCGAAGTCGATGCCCTGTTCTTGAGAGAATCCGCGCAACACCCATCGAGCTTTGTAGCGATCGAGGGTGCCATCCGTCTTGAGCTTGTGACGAAAGACCCATTTGCCAGAGACGACGTTGGCGTTGACTGGCGGGAGGACAAGTTCCCATGTGTCGTTTGCGAGGAGAGCGCCGTACTCATCAGTCATCGCTGCGAGCCAGTTCGGGTCTTTTAGAGCACCACGAACAGACTTGGGAACCGTTGATGGAGAAGCTTCGGTGTCGACGTGGAGGTTAAGACGCTCACGCGGACCGATGGTCTTGCCGGCTTGGCGGCGGGTCACCATGTGGTGAGGAGCAGCCACAGCAGGTCGACGCATTACCGGTGGAGGAGGGACGACCATAGGTGCCGGGGGCGGCGAACACGGCGGTGTCGTTGTCGGAGATGAACGGGGCGTGGAGAAGACAGCTTCGGAGGCTGCGGAGCCAGAAGCCGCGATGTCGGAGTCGGCGGCGGAGGCCGCTGGAGATGGGCCGCGGTCGAGCGAGACCGAGGCAGGCGAGGCCGGCGCAGGCGAGGCCGGATGGGCCAGTGTGCGCGGGGCCGACGTCTGTGCGGCCGAGTGGACCGGCGTCGACGGTGCCGAGTGGGCCGGCGTGCGTGAGGGTGACGAGGCCGGCTCGGAGGTTGTTGGTGAGGAGGCGAGGTGCTGTCCAGTGGACCGAGACGACCCAGAAGAGGGACGCAACCCAACATGCATGGGTGGCACGACGACCGAGTCGAACATGTCGATCGGATCAACATCCAGGGGCGGTGTAGAGGCGTGCTGCTGCATGTTAGAGATAGAAAAAAAGAGGAGCAAACGGGAACCGAGTTTCGTCAAAAATCACATGGCGAGAGATGATAACGCGACGAGTTTCAAGTTCCATGCAACGATAGCCACGGTGGTTAGATGGATAACCAAGAAAAACACAGGCGACTGAACGGTGTGACAGTTTGTGAGACATAGTGGACGCAATGTTGGGGTAGCATAAACAACCAAAAGTACGAAGAAGGGTGTAGTCTGGTGTTTTGCTAAAAAGAGCGAAGAAAGGACAGGGAGCCGCAAGGGATTTGGTGGGTAATCTATTGAGAAGATAGGTGGACGTATGAAGGGCTTCAACCCAAAATTTTGGAGGCATGCTCGCTTGGAAAAGCAAAGTACGAACTACGTCGTTGATAGTGCGAATGATGTGTTCAGCTTTACCGTTTTGTGGAGAGGTGTATGGGCATGAGAAACGTAGGAGGATCCCGTGCTGGACGGAGAGATCCTGAAGGGCGCGATTGTCGAATTCGCGGCCGTTGTCGCATTGGATCGCTTGGAGAGAAAGAGAGAACTGTGTAGCGACATAAGTACGAAAGTTAGACAAAAGAGCAAAAGCTTCAGATTTTTGCCGCATGGGATATGTCCATACATAGTGAGTGAAATCATCCAGAATGAAAAGATAGTATTTGTAGCCAGACACACTCTCAATAGGGGAAGTCCACAAATCACAGTGAATTAACTCAAACGGTCTATGAGTATAAGTGGTAGAAGCAAAAAAGGTAAACGAACATGACGACCAAGTTGACAAGCCTGGCATAAACTAGGATCCTTGTGCACTTTATTTATAGGAAGCGAGGATGACGAGACGAGGCACCGCAACGCGTCATGACCGAGGTGGCCGAGGCGCCGGTGCCAAAGGGTGGACACGACGGTGATGGCGGTGAGAGCGTGCGGCGAGGTAGTGAGCGGATAGAGGTCACACGAGCTACTGCACCTGAGAATCACGCGCCCTGTCCTGAGATCCTTCACAGAGAAACCCCATGGGTCAAATTCAACCGAGCAATAGTTGTCAGTGGTAAATTGACGAACGGAGATTAAATTCTTAACAATACGAGGAGTAACAAGGACATCACGAAGAGTGAGATGATGAGAGGTAGGGAGACTGTCCAGAATGAGTGACAGGAATAGAAGAACCATCACCAACGATGCCATGTTGATGTGGAGGAGATGAAGAGAGGGAGGTGAGATTACCGGCGTCCGAAGACATGTGAGCAGCGGCTCCAGTGTCCATGAGCCACTCCGTAGGAGCCTGGAGAGTCATGGTATTGAAGTAGCTCGCGAGTGCGGAGGGATCCCACGTCTGTGCCGAGGAGGAGCCGTAGGTGGGGTAGCCGGTGTAGGAGTACGTCGCCTGGGGGTACGTTGCCTGGGGGGTTGGAGGTGACGGGGCAGGCAGGGCCATGTAGCCCTAAGCAGGAGGGCGATGCAGCGGCGCCGAGGGGCGGGGTCCCGGTCCGAGGATGCTGACGGGGCCGGCATGACCGTGCGTGGGCACGCCAGGACCCATCATTGGGTACATGTGGATGGCACCGGTCCAGGGGTTCTGCATGTTAGGGAAGATGGGAGCGCCACCGCCCCAAGTCTTCTTCTTCTTCCCCTTGTAGCGGCCGGTACCGTACCCGGTGGGCGCACCGAGACCGGCCGGTTGTGGTGGTGGAGGCGCAGATGCCCCGCGAGGCCCACCGTTGGCTGGAGCAGAGTAGAAGACCGCAGGCGACGTAGAGCTCGGGGAGGACGGCTTAAGTTCCTGTAGAAGAAGCATGTTGCGAAATTCAAGGAACGTGGGGAATGGCTTGATGATAGGCGCGAGGTTGCCGATGTCCTTGTAGTGGTCGTTGAGGCCCTTGATGGTGTTCCACACCAGAGCATCATCGGAGACCGGGGCATTGACGTCGGCGAGAGCATCAGCGACCGTTTTTTGCTCGAGGCAGTAGGCGGTGACGGTCTTGTCGCCTTGGACGATGTTGCGGAACTTCTGGCCGAGGTAGCCCGCACGCGCCTGTTGATTGTCGCGGAAGAGGGGGGTGATGCCGGCGAAGACAGCGGCAGCCGTGGTACCGGCTGCCATGACCATGTCGGCGATGTCGGGGTTGATGGAGCCGTACATCCACCGAAGGACGGTGGAGTCCATCCGCAGCCACTCTGCGTCAGCGGGAGGGGGTGCCGGTTCAAGATGATCGGCGAGGGCGAACTGGTTGACAGCAATGGTGAGGAAGTGGCGCCACTTGGAGAAGTTGGACGCCTTGAGGTCGAGGGTGACTGGGATGAGGCTCTTGATGTTCTGGATGGAGTTGGCTTGCGCCCATAGAGCGGCATGGGGATGGAGAGAGCCGGCGTCCGGCATGACGGCGGCGGGTGGAGGTGGAGAGGAGGGGCGGCGGTGGAAGTGGATGGGGATGGAAGAGAATCGTTTGGCTGATACCATGATGGAAACAGAAGGCAAGAGTAATTGACCAGACATGTGGGTTCCGTGTTATCTCATATATATAGACAGGTTACAAGATAATCAAGGAAACAAATCAATACAATCCTAACCATAATGGCCCGATTTATATGCAAATATAGGAGCACTAAATATGGCAGGCTATAACCAGATCGGATTGCCTAACACCTACTCACTATGCAATGCATGCTACATAATCTGAAATTTATTTAGTTCGACTGTGCTTAAACACTATAGTGTACAACTATCAACTTGTTTCACTATTAAGTTTGTCACCCATTTAGCTTACTTACTGGGGCATCTTTCTTGTGAGAGTTTACTTGATAGTACAATATGTTAGAAGAAACTACCATGTCTCCTGAATGAATCATCGATCGCTCTTTATACACTTACAACTCGATTTCTTTCATATAAGTTCTGCTGCCTTTCTTTAGGTTGAGCAACTGCCCTGTTAATTATTGCAATAAACATCATTTGCTAGTTTTCTCTGTGTTGAGAACTGACCAATAAGTTTTGTTTGCCAATTAACTTTCTGTGTGCATGCTCTTAATCCCCATAGCACTAAGGCCCTGTCCGGCAAGCCTCCGCTCCTTCAGCGTGGAGCGGCCCTTGGGCGACTACAAAAATTTAAACTGGATGCTGCTCTGCTCCAGAGCGGAGTTGGAGCGGGGAGAGAGTCCAAACAGGCTCTAAGATAGGACCTTACTGAGCCTCATATTGCTAATTTCTGAATCAAACATTATTATTTCTGTCCTCAACAAGTCGCGGTGCTATGTTCTCTTTTTTGTTCGGTTAGCTCTGTCAAATATAATCAACCTGCCTATGTTCCATTTTGCTATTTGTACTTAGGTAGAAAAAGCTAAAATTTGTACATGTCACTGACTCTCTCGTGTAACTGCTTATGTCAAATATAATCATCAAGCTCTTCACACTATTTGTCCTTGAATAGCTCGTGCTTGACTCTGGCTTATGCAAAATCTCAAAATCTTGATTAATTTGTTTGTTGTGTTTGTTTGTGTGCATGTTCGAGCGGCTACTGTGTCTTGGAAGTTGCTTAGAGATGGAGGAGTGGATGCGTGCAGAGGTGGATAGAACGACCACTGCCGAGTAGAAGTTTGATAATCTCTAGAGTCAAGAGGTAAAGGTTTATTTTGTGTGCGTTTATACAATTAGCTGACGACTAGGATTAGTTTTATTTATTTATAAGAAGTATTGATGCATGTGTTTGAATGGCTGAGTAGTGAACTATATCATGAAAGTACAAGTTAATTCATCTGTATGGAATAGCTGAGTAGTGCATATTCATGCTCTCGCCATCTAGCATGTGAAGAGTAACGTAACCAATGGAATGTGATGTATGCATCTCAATTAGATTGTGAGAACTCGATCGATGCTGGCTTGCTCCAAATAGATCAAACTTTTAGTGCTTGTTACACATGCTTATGTACCTAAATAATACATCTGCTCTTGTTGTTGACTGTGCAGTCTAAAAAACAACACCCACTTATTCTCATCGTTGTGTACCTGATTGTGTATGTGAGGTGAACAAAAGTCATGCATTTGACCAGATTTATAATGTTCTTGTTCTGGTCGATCGTGAGGAGGTTCTTACTGTTCGCTGACTCTATTCTATTTTGGTGGTGATATAACCTGGTTATGAGAAAAATGCCTCACCGGAACATGGATGGAACCGACGGGAGGTGGATCCTTGCTCACCGACGCCAACCTCATCCATATCATTGTTGACGCCATCATTAACTGGTACTAGCCTATCTATTCCCTCCCCTCCCTCCAAGAAATAGATGTTGTCAGTTGAATGGATGAGAGTGGCAGTAGGATAGTGTTTTTCTTCAGGCGTTGTGGTGGTATTATTGCACTATTTGCTTGCTGGTGTACCATTGTACCTACAGGTTATTAGTATTGTTGATCCTGACTATGAGCTTGAATGGTTTAGTAGTAGAAGAGCATCAGTTTAATTTGTAGCAGTGAGGTCACTGATTTTTTTCCCTATGGCATGGTACAAATATTATTGGAATGGTAGCCACTTAACATGTTAGAATGTACTGATTCTTTGGGTTGATTACTGGTCTGTATCAGGGGTTCAAGTTTGTAACTTTCTATCTAGGTTTATTAGTTTCTATCTGGGTTTTCCTGCTGTTGTTTCCTGTTGTTATTTACCATCAGGTATCATAGTCTTGATATAACTCTGCAGTTTACTTGAATCTGCACTTCCTTCCAAAAGTATATGCAAATTGTGTGCGTGTATCCAGTGAGCAAATCTATATTAATTACTGAGTATACTATCTGCTTTCTTTTAGTGGCTATTTTTTGCTTAGTTCTCTTTTGACATATAGTTTGTTCTCTTTAAATGTGCAGATAGTATGCTGTACTGGTGAAGTTTTTTCGTTGCTCGGATCATTTGAACCTGGATGTCATGTGTTGTGTGATTTGAGCCATATGGCATATTGTAAACTTTTTGTCGTTGTTCTTTATGTACGATGTCATGAGATGTACGTTTGAAATGCTGTTTGACAGCAAAATTGTATTTGTGTGTACATGCTGCTTTGACAGCAAAATTATGAAAATTTCTCAACAATATATATGAGTTAAATATCTGTTTTCCAAATTTCTATGCTTAAAGTTAGACTGCGCCTGAAAAGGCCACAACCAACTAATGATGTTGATGTGGAATTGTTTATTTTATTTTAAATAGCGAAAATAATAATTCTGCCAAAAAGTTATAAAAAATGAAAAGGCCAGCAGAAAACAAAATGAAAAGGCCAACAAAAAAGAAATTTACAAGAAAAAATAAAGAGCCCAAAAAAGAAAAGGCCTGTAAAATTGGGCTTGGCCCATTTAGTTGACCATAAAAAAACATAAATATGTTGGAATTAGTGGCTCGACCCATATAAAAGACAGAATTGGACCAGGCTGAATCTTATCAACAACCTTTTCAATTGGTCACAAATTTGTCATGTCAGCTTGCCAGGTCGGATCCGAAGTAGCCTAGGTAGACACTAGCGACCAAAACAGAAGGTCATAGAATCAATGACCTTTTGTTTTGGTCGTTGCCTTCCACGACCTTCTCACAGAGAAGGTCGTTAATTTCATTTTACGACCGTCAGCTTTTAACCATCTGTTTTTGGTCACAAAAATATTGCAAATGAAAAACAATGACCTTTCAGCGACCAATAGTGATGGTCGCAAGTTGACCTATTTCTTGTAGTGTATCATCTCAATGCACAAAACGAATCAATACCTATAGGGATTAAATTCGATAAATGAGAATCAGGAAGTACGTGGCACATGACCCATTCATATGATATTCCTAATTGTCATGCCTACATGTCCAAGGACCTAATACTTTCCTATCTAGAATATCTAAGAGATAAAAGTAAACATTTGTACATACCATCTGATACTGAATGTAATACTTTGTATCTTGGGAGTATCCAATGGGCCCCACGACAGATCTCTTCAAGCTCCTGCATTGAAAAGTGTCAAGGGTACCAGTGCCATTTAAAATTGTAATACATATGTTCAGCTTGACGTTTCTTACCTTGCATTGTCGGAGGAGTGCCTCCCTCAATTTCTTCCTCTTAGTGATCGATTGGCCATCATCTCCACAGCCTCTCGGACGTATGTACCAGTGGCAGTGTACGTATGTCATTTCGCACACGGAGGTGTCACGTTCCCTCTCGGAACCACGAGCCTTCTTGAGGGAAAATCCGGTTTGCAAGAAAACTACACCAAAGCTTGTCCCAATTCGTCCAAAAAAATTATCGCAGTATGTTGGTGCCATGTCATGACACCATGCCAAGTTTCATGATTTTCAGGCATGTTTTGGAATTACAGGAATTAAAAAAATGAAATATCTCAATCTTTCTGGCTGAGCCACGACGCCCAGATGTTTGAATTTCACTCTCATCTCTTGCATGGGACCTAGAAATTAACCCATGGACACACTTGTGAGTTTTCAAACAACTTTGGTGCACTGGAGCCTATGCTTGCAGTTCAAATTTGAATTATGCACATTAAATGCCCAGAAACTCAATTAATGTATAAAAAAGGCAAAACGAGCCCGAAATAATTCCAAAATTTAGAATGGTACTTCTATTTGGTCTAATCTGGTTGTATAAAAAAATTCAGGCGGGAGAAGGCAGTGTACGTATGTCATTTCACACATGGAGGTGACACATTCCCTTTCGGAACCACGAGCCTTCTTGAGGGAAGCTCCGGTTTGCAACAAGCCTACTCCAAAGCTTGTCCCAATTCGGCCAAAAAAATATCGTAGCATGTTGGTGTCGTGTCATGAGACCATGCCAAGTTTCATGATTTTCAGGTGTTTTTTGAATTTACAAGAATTAAAAAACCAAGTTTCTCAATCTTTCCGGCCGAGCCACGACGCCCAGATGTTTGAATTTCACTCCCATCTCTTGCATGAGACCTAGAAATTCACCCAAGGACACACATGTGATTTCTCAAACCACTTTTGTGCACTGGAGCCTATGCTTGCAGTTCAAATTTGAATTATGCACATTAAATGCCCAGAAACTCAATTAATGTATAAAAAAGGTGAAACGAGCCCAGAATAATTCCAACATTTAGCATGGTACTTCTATTTGGTCTAATTTGGCTGTGTAAAAAAATTAAGGCAGGAGAAGGAAGTGTACGTATGTCGTTTCGCACACGTAGGTGACACGTTTCCTCTCGGAACCATGAGCCTTCTTGAGGAAAGCTCCGGTTGTCAAGAAGCCTACACCAAAGCTTGTCCCAATTCGGCCAAAAAAATCGCATTATGTTGGTGCCATGTCATGACACCATGCCAAGTTTCATGATTTTCAGGCATGTTTCAGAATTACCGGAATTAAAAAACCAAGTTTCTCAATCTTTCCGGTCGAGCCATGATGCCCAGATGTTTGAATTGCACTCCCATCTCTTGCATGGGACCTAGAAATTCACCCAAGGACACAGTTGTGATTTTTCAAACAACTTTGGTGCACTGGAGCCTATGCTTGCAGTTCAAATTTGAATTATGCACATTAAATGCCTAGAAAATCAATTAATGTATAAAAAAGGCAAAAAGAGCCCGAAATAATTCCAAAATTTAGCACGGTACTTCTATTTGGTCTAATCTGGTTGTGTAAAAAAATTAAGGCGGGAGAAGGCAGTGTGCGTATGTCGTTTCGCACACGGAGGTGACACGTTCCCTTTCGGAACCACGAGCCTTCTTGAGGGAAGCTCCGGTTTGCAACAAGCCTACACCAAAGCTTGTCCCAATTCGGCCAAAAAAATTATCGTAGCATGTTGGTGCCATGTCATGAGACCAAGCCAAGTTTCATGATTTTCAGGCGTTTTTTGAAATTACAGGAATTAAAAAACCAAGTTTCTCAATCTTTCCGGCCGAGCCACGACGCCCAGATGTTTAAATTTCACTCCCATCTCTAGCATGGGACCTAGAAATTCACCCAAGGACACACATGTGATTTCTAACAACTTTTGTGCACTGGAGCCTGTGCTTGCAGTTCAAATTTGAATTATGCACATTAAATGCCTAGAAAGTCAATTAATGTATAAAAAGGTGAAACGAGCCCGGAATAATTCCAAAATTTGGCATGGCACTTCTATTTGGTCTAATCTGGCTGTGTAAAAAAATTAAGGCGGGAGAAGGCAGTGTACGTATGTCGTTTCGCACACGGAGGTGACACGTTCCCTCTCGGAACCGCGAGCCTTCTTGAGGGAAGCTCCGGTTTGCAAGAAGCCTACACCAAAGCTTGTCCTAATTCGGCCTAAAAAATTACCGCAGCATGTTGGTGCCATGTCATGACACCATGCCAAGTTTCATGATTTTCAGGCGTGTTTTGGAATTACAGGAATTAAAAAACCAAGTTTCTCAATCTTTCCAGCCGAGCCACAACGCCAGATGTTTGAATTTCGCTCCCATCTCTTGCATGGGACCTAGAAATTCACCCAAGGACACACATGTGATTTTTCAAACAACTTTGGTGCACTGCAGCCTATGCTTGTAGTTCAAATTTGAATTATGCACATTAAATGCCTAGAAACTCAATTAATGTATAAAAAAGGCCAAAAAAGACGGAATAATTCCAAAATTGAGCATGATACTTCTATTTGGTATAATATGTCTGTGTAAAAAAATTAAGGCGGAGGAAGGCAGTGTACGTATGTCATTTCGCACACGGAGGTGACACGTCCCCTCTCGGAACCAGGAGCCTTCTTGAGGGAAGCTCCGGTTTGCAAGAAGCTTAGACCAAAGCTTGTCCCAATTCGGCCAAAAAATTTACTACAGCATGTTGGTGCCATGTCATGACACCATGCCAAATTTCATGATTTTCTGCCATGTTTTGGATTTACAGGAATTAAAAAACCAAGTTTCTCAATCATTCCGGCCGAGCCACGACACCCAGATGTTTGAATTTTATTCCCATTTCTTGCATGGGATCTATAAATTCATCCAAAGACACACATGTGATTTTTTTAGCAAACTTTGTTGCATTGGAGTATGTGCTTGTAGTTCAAATTTGAATTGCACATTAAATGCCCAGAAACTCAATTAATGCATAAAAATGCCAAACGAACCCGGAATAATTCCAAATTTAAACACGGCTCTCATGTACTAGTTGCATCTTCACTGTACGTAAATGTTCTAGCAATTCAAACACCATCCTTTCCCTCTGTAACACCATTTTGTCTTTCAAAACATAATGACAAAATCAGGTATACCACAAACAGTTTACTAGAAAGAATCGTGTGGGATGTGATATAAAATATCTTGGCGCACCGTCTTGTCTGGTGTATGCAGCAAGCTTCGTCGTCTACAGTCCACTGCCCCCGCTTGAACCACACTTGTGCGCCAGTTTCTCGCGGCACCGAGCGAACTTTTTTTGCCACCGCGGAAATATCTATCTCCCCGCCACCTCCCTCATACCAAAAGCCACATTTCCATTGTTCCTCCTTGCTTTCCAAGTTCAAACCTTCACTGCTGCTTACGGGAAGCTCAGCCTCCTTGCCGGCGACCCTTCTTCTTGCAGCGCCGCCTCCTCACCGGCTACCCTTCTTCTTGCAGCACCGCCTCCTCGCCGGCGACCCTTCTTCTTGCAGCGTCACCTCCTCGTCGGTGACCCTTCTTCTTGCTGCGCAGCCTCCTCGCCGCCGACCCTTCTTCTTGCTGCGCGGCCTCGTCGATATTATCAGGTAATCCACACCCCACCCACACCATCCTCCTCCTCTCCCGTCCCACATGCCCCGACTGACGGAGCGACACCTTCCACTGAAATCACTGCCCTCCTCCTCCAATTAAGCGCCGCTCACAACCATTTTACACGCAGTATAACATGGAGCTGAGTAGCATGCGGCCGCACGCGTGAACGAGGTCGCTATGGCTAACATGCGTGTCGACCACCATATCTTGGAGGAGCACCTCGTCTTCGAGGCCACCATCGACACCGCCGCGCAGTTGTCTACTTTAAAATACAGTTCGTGATGTTTTCTCGCGGCCATTGCCAGTGCCTTCTAGTGATTTGTCCTCTGTAATGTTAATATGCAATCTAATGTTCAGTTAACAAATTTGGTCCTCTGAAATGTAATGTTCAGTTAACACTTTGGTCCAACAATTGCTACATTTCGTAGTACTATTCTCAAGCATTCTTTGTTTTGTTAACTGTCTTATCTTCTCATACATGTTTCTACTCTGCAATGTCATGCTCTGTTAACTATTTTGGTTCATTTGGTATGCTGTCCATTTAACTATTTGGTTCAGTTCCGCAATTTGATTTTCATTTGCTGTGGGTACAATTTTGTATTGTTATGCATGTGACACCAATCGAATTTGGCTGTACTCAATACATATTCTACTGATAGTATGGAAACTCTCAGTTAACCTGATCAAGATCTTCCTTATGTGTGTTGCAGGGAAACAATGGGAGACACTGCGGTTTACCATCGAGGTTTTTTCAAGCAGGGTCCTTTGGCTAATAGCACATTATTGTGGAGTTGCAGGAATCATTCTGATATTTAGGTTTCTTACAATGTGGTCTTGCACATGTAGGTCCTGCTGTCAGAGGCTTAGACCCACTGTTCGACCCATTTTGCATATGGGGAAATGAGATGTCCATGAATATCAGTCAAGTCAAGAAACTCAGAAAGATTGTTAGGATGAAGGAGCTTACAACGAATAACAACAAGATCTTTGTTTGCACAATGAAAAAGACATCAGTCAACTATACGATGGTACCAATTCTTTTACCTTGTTTTTACCCCTTGCCCATTTCAAATTTACAATAGTGATTTATGCATAGCTTTGTTTTCAGTACTTTATAAAGCAGTTCACCGATGATTACCTCTCAAACCACCTGCATGGTCAAGAGGAGAGGAAGGTATTCATTCAACACCCATGATACAATATTGAAGTCTTGCTAAAGAGTACGAAGGTTGGGCGGGAAATTATCCATAGCCACTAGACTAAAGTTGCAAGGACATTCAACATCACTAAAGGCTCAATATTTGCCTTCCGCTTCTGTAGTTTCGAAGATGAGATTCATCTGTCTATTTACCGTGTATGATGCTACTTTCCAAATGTTTTTGATGCTGCATGTGAAACTTGCTGCTGTTTTGTAATGGCGTAATTGAGTGCCGAAGCTATCTGATCTAATTCGATTATGAAATCCTGGTTGCTTTTATACGGATATGAAATATTGATACGTCTTGTATCTATAATTTTTGATTGTTCCATGCTATTATATATTCTGTTTTGGATGTTTAATGGGCTTTATTTTACACTTTTATATTATTTTTGGGACTAACCTATTAACCCAAGGCCCAGTGCAAATTGCTCTTTTTGCCTATTTCAGTGTTTTGCAGAAAAGGAATATCAAACGAAGTCCAAACGGAATGAAACCTTTGGGAGCATGATTTTTGGAACAAACATGATCCAGAGGACTTGGAGTGGACGTCAAGCAACCAATGAGGCGGCCACGAGGCAGGGGGCGCGCCCTCCCCCCTCGTGGGCCCCTCATGGCTCATATACCCTGAAAACATCCAGGAGCACCATGAAACCCTATTTCCACAGCTGCAACCTTATGTACCCAAGAGATCCCATCTTGGGGCCTTTTCCGGAGCTCCGCCAGAGGGGTCATTGATAACGAAGGGCCTCTACATCAACTCCATGGCTCCTCCGATGATGTGTGAGTAGTTTACTTTAGACCTTTGGGTCCATAGTTATTAGCTAGATGGCTTCTTCTCTCTCTCTTTGGATCTCAATACAATGTTCTCCTCGATCTTCTTGGAGATCTATTTGATTTAACTCTTTTTGTGGTGTGTTTGTCGAGATCCGATGAATTGTGGGTTTATGATCAAGTTTATCTATGAACAATATTTGAATCTTCTCTGAGTTCTTTTATGTATGATTGGTTATCTTTGCAACTCTCTTCGAATTATTAGTTTGGTTTGGCCTACTAGATTGATCTTTCTTGCAATGGGAGAAGTGCTTAGCTTTGGGTTCAATCTTGCGGTGCTCGATCCCAGTGATAGAAAGGGAAATGACATGTATTGTATTGTTGCCATCGAGGATAAAAAGATTGGGTTTATATCATATTGCTTGAGTTTATCCCACTACATCATGTCATCTTACGTAATGTATTACTCTATTCTTATGAACTTAATACTCTAGATGCATGCTGGATAGCGGTCGATGTGTGGAGTAATAGTCGGTCTACTTGTCACGGACGTGATGCCTATATACATGATCATGCCTAGATATTCTCATAATTATTCACTTTTCTATCAATTGCTCGACAGTAATTTGTTCACCCACCGTAATACTTATGCTATCTTGAGAGAATCCACTAGTGAAACCTATGGCCCCCATGTCTATTCTCCATTATATTAATCTCCCGTTATCCTTGCACCATTTATTTTGCAATCTTTACTTTTAATCTTTATCATAAAAATACCAAAAATATTACCTTATCATATCTATCAGATCTCACTCTCGTAAGTGACCGTGAAGGGATTGACAACCCCTTTATCACGTTGGTTGCGAGGTTCTTATTTGTTTGTGTAGGTACGAGGGACTTGCGTGTGGCCTTCTACTGGATTGATACCTTGGTTCTCAAAAACTGATTGAAATACTTACACTACTTAGCTACATCACCCTTTCCTCTTCAAGGGAAAACCAACGCAGTGCTCAAGAGGTAGCAAATATCTGGTGTGTTTTATAAGAAATATTTGTTTGAATAGTACATGGATTATCAGTAATAGTCTAATTATCCTACTTATTGGGGTTTTCTATTGCAAACGGTTACTCAGACAACACCGTGGGCGATGAACTCAAACAACCTGCACGGTTTCTAGAAAGTAGGCGTGTTCGATCAACTAACAATCACACATGGCTTCCGGCAGCGAACTGTTTGTGTTAGGCCACCTTGCACAAACGTTTCCACACAAAGAACTATGTGGGATGTACATACCTACGGAAATGATTTTCTGGGATTCATCGTGTCAGATGTACATACCTACGGAAATGATTTCTGGGATTCACTGTGTGGGATGTACATACCTACGGAATTGATTTCTGGGATTCACCGTGTGGTATGTACATACCTATGTAAATGATTTATGGGATTCACTGTGTGGGATGTACATACCTACGGAAATGATTTCTGGGATTCACCATGTGGGATGTACATACCTACGGAAATGATTTCTGGGATTCACCGTGTGGGAAGTACATACCTACGAAAATGATTGGGTTTCCATGCCTCGCCCGATCACACACGGCCCCAGCCTGGGTCCCACAAGGGCCTATCCCCGACGATTTCTAGGTCGTGTGGGAAGGACCCCCCTATCGCCCACACTCACTTGGCGACGGTTCCAAATGCCGTCGCGGAAAGGGGTTTTAAACCGTTTGTTTAGGACATCGTTGTACCAGTGTGGTAACTTCTGTCATATCTGAGCAAGTTTCCTTGTATTTTCTTATTATTGATAGAGCTTTAGGTGTCCTCTTTCCTTCTGCATAAGTTTTAAAACATGATGAGTACAAGAAACGCGGGACTAATATAGAAGCAACTTATTTCCAAAACATTAAAAAAATCCCCAAAAAACATCTTGCCAAAATTGGCCACAGTTCCGACAGGCGATTTGTACATCACAAAGTGTAGTGGACGATTTGTCCACAATGAAAAGTGTGATACACCATAGTTTAGCGCAGAACTTTTGAAAACATATTGCCCAGAGGAAAACTTGTCGATAGTGTTGACCGCAAAACTATAACAGTTCTACAGTGTGATTGTAAAAGTAACCATGTTTAAAATGTGACATGGGTAGAATACCACTCAAGAGTGTCTGAATGTCCATATCACACTGAGCACTTCGTTCTTGAAGTATGCTTTCCTTGCGAAGCTGAAATGAAGAGAGAATAGGAGAGTTCACATCAGATTCTCAACCAGAAGAAAGTTATAGGAAGCAAGCATGATTTTTTCCTGGAATAAGAGAAAAGACATATAACATACAATTTCATCCCGTATTTTCTGAATTGATTGTAGTGAATCATGTATCTAGCCATCATCGTTGTACTTACTTGTGGCACCTTCAAAGAAAATTTTGGAACACTTAGAGTAAAAACTTGGGAAGACCAGTTACCAATATATGAAAAATAAGCAGGCTTGGGTAGGTTTATGTGAACCGGACTCTTTATACATTTCCTTATTTTTGCGTTCCAAAGCACGGTTCTTCAGTGAAGGATCAACATGCGTCACCTGATACAATTATTAGTTCTTCACAAGTTAAAGCAGAGTGATTGGAAAACATGAAAACCTTGGCCTAAATACCACCTACACATGTGGAACTGATTTATGGAAAGGATGAATATTTCTTTTGATTGATTGAGCACATATGGTGTGGCTCCTCTCTTAATATGAACATCATCAGCCAATACGATTTCAAAAAATAGCATGGGGGAGGGGATTGTTGGGTTAGAGCAATTTTTGGCTATACAAGAAGAGCCTGGATGATGCGAGGAAGACGGTCTGGAGATTACGAAGGCGAGCTTCTCCGGGTTGAGCAGTTGCAGGAGCGAGAGCCCTCGCTCTTCCCGGTGATGGGTATTGCCAAGATCGACACAGGAGGGGGGAGGGGCAGCGAATATGGTGAGAAGCCAGAGCTGCAGGTGAAGAGAGGGAGCAGCAGCGAGGAAGGAGGAAGGAGTCGGAGAGGTGGCATGGGCTAGAAAGAGGGAGCGTGGGGAGGTGGTTTCTACGGAAGAACCTGACATGCTACTTGACGGTGAGGAGGGCCGCACCGATATATCTTGAAGTGGCGGCGTGTGAGAGGAGGGGATGGTGGCCGGTGATGCAAGGCTCGCTGGCGGAGGTGCGCACCGAACCAGCCCTCGTCACCGTGTTCCCGTCCTCCAGACGGGCACACGGCGGATCTGGTCGATTCCCCCACGGTTGCCACCTCACAGGCTTGTTCTTCTCATCATGACGCCCACCAGATCTGCCAATGTTGAGATCGGCTGTGTTGGCATGCGGAAAGAGACGAGGTTGCATGAGTGGGGAGAACACGAGGGGATGAACAATCAGGAAGGACAAAACACACGAATTCTCTCTCTCTCTCTCTCTCTCACACACACAGAGGCAAGGGTTCACTGCTCACACAATTTACCTCTCTCGCCATTCGCTGCACCGCACAATGCGCCTCTGCCAATGTGAACATAGTGAGAGGGTGCCCTTGCATTCGGCCATATTGTGTTTGATACTAGTATATATAGCTAGTTGACTCAAACATGCCTAATAAATTGACCGAACAAAACTTTCTCCTTGGTTTGCAAAATTTGCCTTCTATATCTTGACACTTTTTCCTACTCCTAGTATTTATCAATTTGATTGGTCGTACGTCTCTTCTGGCGTGCCCTATCCAATCTCGTGCAGATACATGCTTTTATTTTTTATTTTTTGCGAGGGAGAGACATGCTTGTCCATGTTGAAAACTTGTCCCACTTGCATGTCCACTAATCTGGTGGTCGTTGCTACCTAAAGTTGCAGGTTTAGCACCATAGCCTCCTTGATGATGTTCCTTTAAATTAAAATGCACGATTGTATTATCTTTGCAGTACTTGTTTGAGCATGCAACATCCTTATTCGATTCGTCAACCACCCATGCATATGATATGCAATGCATCAACATGCATGCGTGTAACATTACCTAGTGTCATTTTGCCAAAATATTTGACGCATAATTTTTTTTGGAAAGTATACATCACTATATCTTGATCCTGACTCACTTGTACATCGTCATTGTGATTAACGTATCTTGATCCTGACCCTGACCCACAAGGAGCCAGAATATCTTGATCCTGACTCATGTCTTGTACATGTTGAGTATATGCGCGTATTTTTTGTTAAAGTAATCCATGTATAAATCATGAGCATAACACTGACAGCACTAAGCACATACTGATTTCTAACCAGATAATCTTGTACTAGCTAGGCAGACAATAGAAACATTTACATAAATAGCTAGTACTGAACCCACACGAAAATAAACTTGAGCAGGATAAACGTGTTACTCTAGTGAGCCTGCCAGAAGCCGCGGCGGCAGCGGTCTCCATGACGGCCTTCTAGGCAGCAACGGCCTTCTCGTCAGCAAATCAATCGACTTCGGTGGTGGTGGACATGGTAATGAAGAAGGTGATGCGGACATAGATGAAGTAGAGGACGGTGGCGAGCACTCCCGCCTCCCGTCCCTCCGTCACCGCCGGGCTACGCCCGAGGGCTGACGGCGATGGCAGGGGACTCCCTCGCTTTCGCGTCTCAAGGGTGGTGCGTGGCCCCTGTCGATGTCAAAACCGGCGGATCTCGGGTAGGGGGTCCTGAACTGTGCGTCCAAGGTTGATGGTAACAGGAGACAAGTGACATGATGTTTACCCAGGTTCGGGCCCTCTCTATGGAGGTAATACCCTACTTCCTGCTTGATTGATCTTGATGAATATGAGTATTACAAGACTTGATCTACCACGAGATCGTAATAGCTAAACCCTAGAATACTAGCCTGTATGCCTACGATATTGAGTATCCCCTATCCGGACTAAGTCCTTTAGTTTATATAGACACCGAGAGGATCCAGGGTTACATAGAGTCGGTTACATAAGATGGAATCTTCATAGTTGTTCGCCAAGCTTGCCTTCCATGCCAAGGAGAGTCCCATCTGGACATGGGTATAGTCTTCGGTCTTCACGTCTTCACGGCCCATCAGTCCGGCCCATAGATAATAGGCCGGACGCCCAAGGACCCCTTAGTCTAGGACTCCCTCAGTAGCCCCGAACCAGTCTTCAATAGTGTAACACCCACGATGCGGCTATATCTCCCACGTGTCGGAGCACGACTTAGAGGCATAACCGCATAGTAGGCATGTCACAAGAGGTGTAATGGATAAAGAGTTGGCTTACAATCGCCACTTCACACAAAACATAAATATAGCATTACATCATCCAGAATACAATCAAGGTCCGACTACGGAACCAAAATAAAGACAACCCCAAATGCATAGATCCCCGATCGCCCCAACTGGGCTCCACTACTGATCGTCCGGAAAGGAAACATAGTAACGTCCAGAATCCTCGTCGAACTCCCACTTGAGTTCGGTCGCGTCCCCTGCACTGGCATCGTCGGTACCCGCATTTGGTTTTGGAAGTAATCTGTGAGTCACGGGGACTCAGCAATCTCACACCCTTGCGATCAAGTCTATTTAAGCTTATGGGTAGGAAAAGCTAGTGAGGTGGAGCTGCAGCAAGCACTAGCATATATGTGGCTAACTTATGCAAATGAGAGCGAGAAGAGAAGCAAAGCACGGTCAAGAAGCTATAATGATTAAGAAGTGATCCTGAAACTACTTACGTTCAAGCATAACACGAGACCGTGTTCTCTTCCCGGACTCCGCCGAAAAGAGGCCATCACGGCTACACACGTGGTTGATTCATTTTAAATTAAGTGTCAGGTTTTTTACAACCGGATATTAACAAATTCCCATCTGCCCATAACCGCGGGCACGGCTTTTGAAAGTTCAAAACCCTGCAGGGGTGTCCCAACTTAGCCCATCACAAGCTCTCACGGTCAACGAAGGATATTCCTTCTCCCAGGAAGACCCGATCAGACTCGGAATCCCGGTTGCAAGACATTTCGACAATGGTAAAACAAGACCAACAAAGCCGCCCGATGTGCCGACAAATCCTGATAGGAGTCGCATGTATCTCGTTCTCAGGGCACACCGGATGAGACATCCTACGAGTAAAACCAAACCTCAAGTTTCCCCGAGGTGGCCCCACAGTCTACTCGTTTCGGACCAACACTTAGAGGCGCACTGGCCCGGGGGGTTTAAAATAAAGATGACCCTTGAGTCCGCGGAACCCAAGGGAAAAAGGCTTAGGTGGCAAATGGTAAAACCAAGGTTGGGCCTTGCTGGAGGATTTTTATTCAAGGTAAACTGTCAAGGGGTTCCCATTATAACCCAACCGCGTAAGGAACGCAAAATCAAGGAACATAACACCGGTATGACGGAAACAAGGGCGGCAAGAGTGGAAAAAAACACCAGGCATAAGGGCGAGCCTTCCATCCTTTACCAAGTATATTGGTGCATTAAAGTAAACAAGATACAATAATGATATCCCAACAATAATCATGTTCCAACAAGGAACAAACTCCATCATCACCTGCAACTAGCAACGTTATAAGAGGGGCTGAGCAAAGCGGTAACATAGCCATAAAACGGTTTGCTAGGACAAGGTGAGTTAGAGGTTTGACATGGAAATATGGGAGGCATGATATAGCAAATGGTAGGTATCGCGACATAGCAAAAGAGCGAGCAACTAGCAAGCAAAGATAGAAGTGATTTCGAGGGTATGGTCATCTTGCCTGCAAAGTTCTCCGAGTTGACGTAAGCTTGATCCTTGTAAGCGTACTCAATAGGTTCCTCGATCATGAATCGTCTCCCGGCTCTACCCAAAGCAAGAACACAAGCAAAAGAAACCACAATCAACCACGATGTAATGCGCAAGCAACATGATGCAAAAACATGGCATGATATGCGGGATGTGATATGCAATGCATATGCTTGATTCGGAAGGAAAAGATTGAACCAGGCCTCAACTTGGCAAACCAAGTGCGCCGCTGGAAAGATGAGTTGATTTCTGTCGAAATCGATATAAAGATCACCGGAATCGGATGCACGGTTTGCAAAAGGCAAGCAAAACAAGAATGGCACAATTCTGCGATTAACATCACGATGCCATCTAGAATGCAACAAGAAACTAAGCTACTGCACTCCAACATAGCAACAAAGTACATGGCAGTGATCTACTCAAGATGCTTGAGAAAAGATGAACACTGAGCTACGGCTAAATCACAAAAGAGCAGGTTCAAACAAGCATGGAAAAAGTGCAAAAGATATCAGCTTCACATACTTGGTGAAAATACTAACATGTCAGGAATTAACATCAGGAAGCAATGTTTAGAACGAGATAACAACATGCTATAGGGACATAACATAGAAAACAAAGGCATTGCATGAATCTACTCAAAGCATATGACAAAAGTCCCTTAATGACCATAAGACAAAAAGGATCAGAAGATATGGTGGCACCCATGTAAACATAGCAAGTTTCGTTAATAGATTCAGACTTAGCAGAAAACTGGACATGGCAAAAACAGAGTTATGAAGGCATCTTTGCGAGCTCAATTCACTCAACACAAGGCATAGCATGACAAGATAGGTATAGAAATAGTAAGAAGACATGTTTATGAAGCTAACCAAAGCAAGAACAAGCTCATAGCATGCACGTATCAACTACAACAACCTTGGCAAAATTGATTAACACGTAAACAATCTGCCAGGAACATTTTATAGCAAAAGTAGAGCAAAATTGAGTCATTCTAGGGCACTCCATAAATGCAAACATGAGCATGGATGGATAGAGCATAACCATATGTCAACATCATCCTTACTGAACATACTCAAAAGAAGTATGGATCTCTCTATAGCAACAAGAACACATGGCATAAAAATAATAGCAGGGAAAAGACAGTGAAATTCTAAGTCTCTGAAATCAGCAATATTACGAGAGCTACTTTGCATGCTTGTGCTAGTCACCCCATTGATCACAAAATACATGGCATACACCCCTGTAAAGATGGCATGGCATAGCCCAAAACACATGTAGAGCTCATGCCCATATGCAACATACAATAAATCTCTACTACTATTAAAAGAGCAAACTGATATCCTTCTAAAGCCACACCACGAAGTGTACACAAGGAAACCAGCACCCTTCGATCTAATCCACTTAACTACATCTCAGAGTCAGTATTGCTTTGATGGTCAGCCATCTAATTCAATGGTCAAGATCTCTACTACTATTAAAAGAGCAAATTGATATCCCTCTAAGTGTACACAAGGAAACCAGCACCCTTCGATCTAATCCACTTAACTACATCTAAGAGTCGGTATTGCTTTGATGGTCTGCCATCTAATTCAATGGCCAAGATTAAATGTTCTGCCACCAGAATCACGTCTGCCACTCCGGATCGGTTCCACAATCGCCGCCTAAAAAAAGGCAGAAAATCCCCACACCACACGAGCACGTCGTCCGTCACAATCGCCATCGGCCAAACCTTCCCCCTCCGCCCAATCCTAGGTCCGGTCACCGAGCCACCCATAGCCATCGCACCTCCCTCCACCGCCAGCCCTAACTCTGGTCGCCGCCCTGCCCATCACCGGTGCACCTCCCTCCGCCGCCCAGC
>NC_053028.1:102773700-102809850 GCF_003073215.2 Triticum urartu | reverse complement strand
CCAAGGAGGAGAAGCTTAAATAATCCACAAACTTCATCCACATATATTAAGTGCTCATCAGGATGCTTTGTTCCATCTCCTGTAAAAGGGTTAGCTAGCAGTTTTTCCATCATACCCGAAGGAAATTCAAAAGGAGTTTCATTTTCAATAGGTTCAGTAGGTTGAGGAGCAACTCTTTGCTCTACTGGAGGGGTGAAGATACCCCGAACAAGCCCCTCAGAGAATTACTTTCCATAGTAACAAGTGACAGTAAATTTCAGCACACTATATAAATTTTTCCTTACCAAATTCCACCTACCAAAGGCGCTACACTCCCCGGCAACGGCTCCAGAAAAGAGTCTTGATGACCCACAAGTATAGGGGATCTATCGTAGTCCTTTTGATAAGTAAGAGTGTCGAACCCAACGAGGAGCAGAAGGAAATGATAAGCGGTTTTCAGCAAGGTATTCTCTGCAAGTACTGAAATAAGTGGTAACAGATAGTTTTGTGATAAGATATTTGTAACGAGCAACAAGTAACAAAAGTAAATAAAGTGCAGCAAGGTGGCCCAATCCTTTTTGTAGCAAAGGACAAGCCGGAACAAACTCTTATAATAGGAAAAGCGCTCCCGAGGACACATGGGAATATCGTCAAGCTAGTTTTCATCACGTTCATATGATTCGCGTTCGGTACTTTGATAATTTGATATGTGGGTGGACCGGTGCTTGGGTGCTGTCTTACTTGAACAAGCATCCCACTTATGATTAACCTCTATTGCAAGCATCCGCAACTACAACAGAAGTATTAAGGTAAACCTAACCATAGCATGGAACATGTAGATCCAAATCAGCCCCTTACGAAGCAACGCATAAACTAGGGTTTAAGCTTCTGTCACTCTAGCAACCCATCATCTACTTATTACTTCCCAATGCCTTCCTCTAGGCCCAAATAATGGTGAAGTGTTATGTAGTCGATTCACATAACACCACTAGAGGCTAGACAACATACACTCTTATCAAAATATCAAACGAATACCAAATTCACATGACTACTCATAGCAAGACTTCTCCCTTGTCCTCAGGAACAAACGTAATTACTCACAAAGCATATTCATGTTCATAATCAGAGGGGTAATAATATGCATATAGGATCTGAACATATGATCTTCCACCAAATAAACCAACTAGCATCAACTACAAGGAGTAATCAACACTACTAGCAACCTACTAGCACCAATCCCGGACTTTGAGACAAGAATTGGATACAAGAGATGAACTAGGGTTTGGAGATGAGATGGTGCTGGTGAAGATGTTGATGGAGATTGCCCTCTCCGATGAGAGGAGCGTTGGTGATGACGATGGTGATGATTTCCCCCTCCGGAGGGAAGTGTTCCCCGGCAGAACAGCTCTGCCGGAGCTCTAGATTGGATCCGCCAAGGTTCCGCCTCGTGGCGGCGGAGTCTCGTCCCGAAAAGTTCCTCTTTTTTTCTCATCGAAAGACCTTCATATAGGAGAAGATGGACGTCGGAGAGCCACCAGGGGGCCCACGAGGTAGGGGGGCGCCCCCACCCTCGTGAGCAGGGTGTGGGCCCCCTGGCCTTCATCTTTGGCGATGATTTTTCTTTATTTATTTTAAGATGTTTCCGTGGAGTTTCAGGACTTTTGGAGTTGCGCAGAATAGGTCTCTAATATTTGCTCCTTTTCCAGCCCAGAATTCCAGCTGCCGGCATTCTCCCTCCTTATGTAAACCTTGTAAAATAAGAGAGAATAGCCATAAGTATTGTGACATAAAGTGAAATAACATCCATAATGCAATAAATATCGATATAAAAGCATGATGCAAAATGGACGTATCACAAGTAGAACCGTTGGGAAGACTTGGGGAAAGTCTTGTTGAACTTGCTGTAAAAAACAGAAACTTTAGCGCTCACGAGAACTGCTGTCATTTTTATTTGAAGAGTGCTATTTAGTTAATTCTTTTTGCAGATGATTAATAGATAAATTCCTCACGTCCAGAAATTTATTTTAGAATTTTTGGGGTTCCAGATCTTGCGCTAGCTACAGATTACTACAGACTGTTCTGTTTTTGACAGATTCTGTTTTTCGTGTGTTGTTTGCTTATTTTGATGAATCTATGGTAGTAAAATAGTTTATAATCCATAGAGAAGTTGGAATACAGTAGGTTTAACACCAATATAAATAAATAATGAGTTCATTACAGTACCTTGAAGTGGTCTTTTGTTTTCTTTCGCTAACGGAGCTCACGAGTTTTCTACTTTAAGTTTTGTGTTGTGAAGTTTTCAAGTTTTGGGTGAATTCTTGTGATGGATTATGGAACAAGGAGTGGCAAGAGCCTAAGCTTGGTTATGCCCATGGCAACCCCAAGATAATCCAAGGACATCAAAAATTCAAAGCTTGGGGATGCCCCGGAAGGCATCCCCTCTTTCGTCCACTTCCATCGGTAATTTACTTCGAGCTATATTTTTATTCACTGATATGATATGTGTTTTGCTTGGAGCGTCTTATATTATTTGTGTCTTTGTGTTTTAGTATGCCACAATCATCCTTGCTTTACACATCTTTTGAGAGATCCATACATGAATTAAAATTTGATAGAATACTCTATGTGCTTCACTTAAATCTTTTGAGCTATGTAGTTTTGCTCTATGTGCTTCACTTATATCTTTTGAGCGTTATAATTTTGCTCTATGTGCTTCACTTAGATCTTTTAGAGCACGGTGGTGGATTTGTTTTAAAGAAACTATTGATCTCTCATGCTTCACTTAAATTATTTTGAGAGTCTCTTAATAGCATGGTAATTTGCCTAATAATAATATGCTTGGTATTCAAGATTTGTGAAACTTTCTTTTGAGTGTGTTGAATACCAAGAAAAGAATGAAGCATGATAATTGTTTTGAGATATGGAGGTGATAATATTAGAGTCATGCTAGTTGAGTAGTTTTGAATTTAAAGAATACTTGTGTTAAAGTTTGTGATCCCCGTAGAATGCACGTATGGTGAACCGTTATGTGATGAAGTCGGAGCATGATTTATTTATTGATTGTCTTCCTTATGAGTGGCGGTCGGGGACGAGCGATGGTCTTTTCCTACCAATCTAATCCCCCTAGGAGCATGCGCGTATACTTTGCTTTGATAACTTGTAGATTTTGCAATAAGTATATGAGTTCTTTATGACTAATGTTGAGTCCATGGATTATACGCACTCTACCCTTCCACCTTTGCCTAAGCCTCTCTAATACCGCACTTTCGCCGGTAATCATACACCTAACCAATACCTTCCTCAAAACAGCCACCATACCTACCTATTATGGCATTTCCATAGCCATTCCGAGATATATTGCCATGCAACTTTCCATCATTCCGTTTATTATGACACACTCCATCATTGTCATATTGCATATCTCGGTACACCACCGGAGGCATTCATATATAGTCATATTTTGTTCTAAGTATCGAGTTGTAATTGTTGAGTTGTAAGAAAAATAAAAGTGTGATGATCATCATTATTAGAGCATTGTCCCAGTGAGGAAAGGATGATGGAGACTATGATTCCCCCACAAGTCGGGATGAGACTCCGGACAAAAAATAAATAAAAGAGGCCAAAGAAGCCAAAAAAAGAGAAAAAAAAGAGGCATAAAAAAAGAAAAGGCCCAAATAAAAAAATAAAAAAAATGAGAGAAAAAGAGAGAAGGGAAAATGTTACTATCCTTTTACCACACTTGTGCTTCAAAGTAGCACCATGATCTTCATAGTAGAGAGTCTCTCATGTTATCACTTTCATATACTAGTGGGAATCTTTCATTATAGAACTTGGCTTGTATATTCTAATGATGGGCTTCCTCAAATTGCCCTAGGTCTTCATGAGCAAGCAAGTTGGATGCACACCCAATTAGTTTCTTTTTGAGCTTTGATATACTTATAGCTCTAGTGCATCCGTTGCATGGCAATCCCTACTCACTCACATTGATATCTATTGATGAGCATCTCCATAGCCCGTTGATATGCCTAGTTGATGTGAGACTATGTTCTCCTTTTTGTCTTCTCCACAACCACCATTCTATTCCACCTATAGTGCTATATCCATGGCTCACGCTCATGTATTGCGTGAAGATTGAAAAAGTTTTGAAAAAGTTAGAGTATGAAACAATTGCTTGCTTGTCATTCGGGGTTGTGCATGATTTAAATACTTTGTGTGGTGAAGATAGAGCATAGCCAGACTATATGATTTTGTAGGGATAACTTTCTTTGGCCATGTTATTTTGAGAAGACATAATTGCTTTGTTAGTTTGCTTGAAGTATTATTATTTTTATGACAATATAAACTTTTGTCTTGAATCTTTCAGATCTGAATATTCATATCACAATTAAGAAGAATTACATGAAAATTATGCCAAGTAGCACTCCGCATCAAAAATTCTCTTTTTATCATTTACCTACTCGAGGACGAGCAGGAATTAAGCTTGGGGATGCTTGATACATCTCCAATGTATCTATAATTTTTGATTGCTCCATGCTATATTATCTACTGTTTTGGACTATATTGGGCTTTATTTTCCACTTTTATATTATTTTTGGGACCAACCTATTAACCGGAGGCCCAGCCCGGAATTGCTGTTTTTGCCTATTTCAGTATTTCGGAGAAACAGAATATCAAAAGGAGTCCAAACGGAATAAAACCTTTGGGAATGTGATTTTCTCACCGAACGTGATCCAGGAGACTTGGACCCCTGCAAGGATCAAAGAGGCGGTCATGAGGGTGGGGGCGCGCCCCCTGCCTCGTGGGCCCCTCGGTGCTCCACCGACGTACTCCTTCCTCCTATATATACCACTACGTACCCCCAAACGATCAGAACAGGAGCCAAAAACCTAATTCCATCGCCGCAACTTTCTGTATCCACGAGATCCCATATTGGGGCCTGTTCCAGAGCTCCGCCAGAGAGGGCCGTCATCACGGAGAGGCTTCTACATCATCCATAGCCCCTCCGATGAAGTGTGAGTAGTTTACCTCAGACCTTCGGGTCCATATTAGTAGCTAGATGGCTTCTTCTCTCTTTTTGGATCTCAATACAAAGTTCTCCCCCTCTCTCTTGGAGATCTATTCGATGTAATCTTCTTCTTTTTGCGGTGTGTTTGTTGAGACCGATGAATTGTGGGTTTATGATCGAGTCTATCTATGAATAATATTTGAATCTTCTCTGAATTCTTTTATGTATGATTGGTTATCTTTGCAAGTCTCTTCAAATTATCCGTTTGGTTTGGCCAACTAGATTGGTAGTTCTTGCCATGGGAGAAGTGCTTAGCTTTGGGTTCGATCTTGCGGTGTCCTTTCCCAGTGACAGAAGGGGCAACAAGGCACGTATTGCATCGTTGCCATCGAGGATAACAAGATGGGGTTTATTTCATATTGCATGAATTTATCTCTCTACATCATGTCATCTAATACTCTAGATGCATGCTGGATAGTGGTCGATGAGTGGAGTAATAGTAGTAGATGCAGAATCATTTCGGTCTACTTGTCACGGACGTGATGCCCTATAATACATGATCAATGCCTAGATATTCTCATAACTATGCTCAATTCTGTCAATTGCTCAACAGTAATTTGTTCACCCACCGTAGAATACTTATGCTCTTGAGAGAAGCCACTAGTGAAACCTATGCCCCCCAGGTCTATTCTCATCATATTAATCTCCATCACTTTAATCTTGCTTTGCTTTTTTTACTTTGCCTTTTACTTTTCACTTTGCATCTCTATATCAAAAATACCAAAAAATATTATATCTATCAGATCTCACTCTCGTAAGTGACCGTGAAGGGATTGAACAACCCCTTATCGCGTTGGTTGCGAGTAGCTATCGTTTTGTGCAGGTACGAGGGACTTGAGCATGGGCCTCCTACTGGATTGATACCTTGGTTCTCAAAAACCTGAGGGAAATACTTATGCTACTCTGCTGCATCATCCTTTCCTCTTCGGGGAAATCCAACGCAAGCTCAAGAGGTAGCAACCCGACGAAGGTAAGGAAGTCAGGTATGACACCTAAGTTTGATTGTGTTAAATCTTTTATGGATACCGATGTTTTCCGTAAATTTAGCACTAAATATGGACTTGACTCTGAAATAGTAGCTTCTTTCTGTGAATCTTTTGCTACTCATGTTGATCTCCCTAGGGAGAAGTGGTTTAAATATCATCCTCCCATAGAAGTAAAAGTAGCTGCACCTATTAAAGTTGAAGAAAAGACTGTCACTTATAATGATCCTATTGTTCCTACTGCTTATGTTGAGAAACCACCTTTTCCTGTTAGGATAAAAGATCATGCTAAAGCTTCAACTGTGGTTCGTAAAAGCAATATTAGAACCTATACACCTCCTGAGCAAGTTAAAGTTGAACCTAATATTGCTATTGTTAAAGATCTCTTGTCTGATAATATTGATGGGCATGTTATTCATTTCTGTGATGAGACTGCTAGAATTGCTAAACCTTGTGCTAAAGATAAACATAGACCCTGTGGTAGGCATGCCTGTTATTTCTGTTAAAATAGGAGATCATTGTTATCATGGCTGTATGTGATATGGGTGCTAGTGCTAGTGCAATACCTATTGACTTATACAAAGAAATTATGCATGATATTGCACCTGCTGAGATAGAAGATATTGATGTACCATTAAGCTTGCCAATAGAGATACCATATCACCCATTGGAATTGTTAGAGATGTTGAAGTCTTGTGTGGGAAAACTAAATATCCTGCTGATTTTCTTGTTCTTGGTTCCCCACAAGATAGCTTTTGTCCCATTATATTTGGTAGACCCTTCTTGAACACAGTTAATGCTAAGATAGATTGCGAAAAAGGATGTTGTTACTATTGGTTTAGGTGATATGTCTCATGAATTTAATTTCTCTAAATTTCGTAGACAACACCGTGAAGAGGAATTGCCTAGTAAAGATGAAATTATTGGTCTTGCTTCTATTGCCGTGCCTCCTAGTGATCCTTTAGAACAATATTTGCTAGACCATGAAAATGATATGTTTATGAATGAAAGAAGGGAAATAGATGAAGTATTCTTTAAACAGGAACCCATCCTGAAACACAATTTGCCTGTGAAATCCTAGGGGATCCTCCTCCACCCAAGGGTGATCCCGTGTTTGAGCTCAAACCGTTACCTGATACTCTTAAATATGCTTATCTTGATGAGAAAAAGATATATCATGTTATTATTAGTGCTAACCTTTCAGAGCATGAAGAAGAGAGATTATTGAAAACTCTGAAGAAGCACCGTGCTGCTATTGGATATACTCTCGATGATCTTAAGGGCATTAGTCCCACACTATGTCAACACAAAATAAATTTGGAGAAAGATGCCAAACCAGTTCGTGATCACCAACGACGGCTTGAATCCTAAGATGAAAGAAGTGGTAAGAAAGGAAATACTAAAGCTCCTTGAGGTAGGTATAATTTATCCCGTTGCTGATAGTCAGTGGGTAAGTCCTGTCCATTGTGTCCCTAAAAGGGAGGTATTACTGTCGTTCCTAATGATAAAGATGAATTGATTCCGCAAAGAATTATTACAGGTTATAGGATGGTAATTGATTTCCGCAAATTAAATAAGGCTACTAAAAAAGATCATTACCCTTACCTTTTATTGATCAAATGCTAGAAAGATTATCCAAACATACACATTTTTGCTTTCTAGATGGTTATTCTGGTTTCTCTCAAATACCTGTGTCAGCTGATGATCAATCTAAGACCACTTTTACTTGCCCGTTTCGGTACTTTTGCTTATAGACGTATGCCTTTTGGTTTATGTAATGCACCTGCTACCTTTCAAAGATGCATGATGGCTATATTCTCTGACTTTTGTGAAAAGATTTGTGAGGTTTTCATGGACGATTTCTCCATCTATGGATCCTCTTTTGATGATTGCTTAAGCAACCTTGATCGAGTTTTGCAGAGATGTGAAGAAACTAACCTTGTCTTGAATTGGGAGAAGTGCCACTTTATGGTTAATGAAGGTATTGTCTTGGGGCATAAAGTTTCTGAAAGAGGTATTGAAGTTGATAAAGCAAGGTTGATGCTATTGAAAAGATGCCATGTCCCAAGGACATCAAAGGTATAAGAAGTTTCCTTGGTCATGCCGGTTTTTATAGGAGGTTCATTAAGGACTTCTCAAAAATTTCTCGGCCTCTGACTAATTTATTACAAAAAGATATACCATTTGTTTTGATGATGATTGCGTAGAAGCATTTGAAATACTTAAGAAAGCATTGATCTCTGCACCTATTGTTCAGCCACCTGATTGGAATTTACCCTTTGAAATTATGTGTGATGCTAGTGATTATGTTTGTAGGTGTTGTTCTAGGGACAAAGAGTTGATAAGAAATTAAATGTTATTCAATATGCTAGTAAAACTCTAGACAATGCTCAGAGAAATTATGCTACTACTGAAAAAGAATTTTTAGCAGTTGTATTTCGCTTGTGATAAGTTCAGACCTTATATTGTTGATTCTAAAGTAACTATTCACACGGATCATGCTGCTATTAAATATCTTATGGAAAAGAAAGATGCTAAACCTAGACTTATTAGATGGGTTCTCTTGCTACAAGAATTTGATTTGCATATTATTGATAGAAAGGGAGCTGAGAACCCCGTTGCAGACAACTTGTCTAGGTTAGAGAATGTTCTTGATGACCCACTACCTATTGATGATAGCTTTCCTGATGAACAATTAAATGTCATAAATGCTTCTCATACTGCTCCATGGTATGCTGATTATGCTAATTACATTGTTGCTAAATTTATACCACCTAGCTTTACATACCAGCAAAAGAAAAAGTTCTTCTATGATTTGAGACATTACTTTTGGGATGACCCACATCTTTATAAAGAAGGAGTAGATGGTGTTATTAGACGTTGTGTACCTGAGCATGAACAGGAACAGATCCTACGCAAGTGTCCATTCCGAGCTTATGGAGGACACCACGCTGGAGATAGAACTGCACATAAGGTATTGCAATCGGTTTTTATTGGCCTACTCTCTTCAAGGATGCCCGTAAGTTTGTCTTGTCTTGTGATGAATGTCAAAGAATTGGTAATATTAGTAGACATCAAGAAATGCCTATGAATTATTCACTTGTTATTGAACCATTTGATGTTTGGGGCTTTGATTATATGGGACCTTTTCCTGCCTCCAATGGATACACACATATTTTAGTTGCTGTTGATTACGTTACTAAGTGGGTAGAAGCTATTCCAACTAGTAGTGCTGATCATAACACCTCTATTAAGATGCTTAAAGAAGTTATTTTTTCCAAGGTTTGGAGTCCCTAGATATTTAATGACTGATGGTGGTTCACATTTTATTCATGGTGCTTTCCGTAAAATGCTTGCTAAATATGATGTTAATCATAGAATTGCATCTCCTTATCACCCACAGTCTAGTGGTCAAGTAGAATTGAGTAAATAGAGAACTCAAATTAATTTTGCAAAAGACTGTTAATAGATCTAGAAAGAATTGGTCCAAGAAACTTGATGATGCATTATGGGCCTATAGAACTGCATATAAAAATCCTATGGGTATGTCTCCGTATAAAATGGTCTATGGAAAAGCATGTCACTTACCTCTCGAACTAGAACATAAGGCTTATTGGGCTATTAAAGAGCTCAACTATGATTTCAAACTTCGGTGAGAAGAGGTGATAACCCACAAGTATAGGGGATCGCAACAGTTTTCGAGGGTAAAGTATTCAACCCAAATTTATTGATTCGACACAAGGGGAGCCAAAGAATACTCTCAAGTATTAGCAGCTGAGTTGTCAATTCAACCACACCTGGAAACTTAATATCTGGAGCAAAGTATTTAGTAGCAAAGTAATATGATAGTAGTGGTAACGGTAACAAAAGGTAACAGTAGTAAAAGTAATGTTTTTGGTATTTTGTAGTGATGATAGCAATAGCAACGGGAAAGTAAATAAGCGAAGAACAATGTATGGAAAGCTCGTAGGCAATGGATCGGTGATGGAGAATTATGCCGGATGCGGTTCATCATGTAACAGTCATAACCTAGGGTGACACAGAACTAGCTCCAGTTCATTGATATAATGTAGGCATGTATTCCGAACATAGTCATACGTGCTTATGGAAAAGAACTTGCATGACATCTTTTGTCCTACCCTCCCGTGGCAGCGGGGTCCTTACGGAAACTAAGGGATATTAAGGCCTCCTTTTAATAGAGTACCGGAACAAAGCATTAACACATAGTGAATACATGAACTCCTCAAACTACGGTCATCACCAGTAAGTATCCCGATTATTGTCACTTCGGGGTTAACGGATCATAACACATAATAGGTGACTATAGACTTGCAAGATAGGATCAAGAACACTCATATATTGATGAAAACATAATAGGTTCAGATCTGAAATCATGGCACTCGGGCCCTAGTGACAAGCATTAAGCATAGCAAAGTCATAGCAACATCAATCTCAGAACATAGTGGATACTAGGGATCAAACCCTAACAAAACTAACTCGATTACATGATAGATCCATCCAACCCATCACCGTCCAGCAAGCCTACGATGGAATTACTCACGCACGGCGGTGAGCATCATGAAATTGGTGATGGAGGATGGTTGATGATGACGATGGCGACGGATTCCCCTCTCCGGAGCCCCGAACGGACTCCAGATCAGCCCTCCCGAGAGGTTTTAGGGCTTGGCGGCGGCTCCGTATCGTAAAACGCGATGAATTCTTCTCTCTGATTTTTTTCTCCCCGAAACACAATATATAGAGTTGGAGTTGGAGTCGGAGAGGCCCCCACCCGTGGACAGTGGGGCCCCCTGGCCTTCATCTTTTGCAGGTATTTTTTATATTTTCCAAAAAGTTGCTCCGTGAAGTTTCAGGTCATTCCGAGAACGTTTGTTTCTGCACATAAATAACACCATGGTAATTCTGCTGAAAACAGCGTCAGTCCGGGTTAGTTCCATTCAAATCATGCAAGTTAGAGTCCAAAACAAGGGCAAAAGTGTTTGGAAAAGTAGATACGACTGGAGACGTATCAACTCCCCCAAGCTTAAACCTTTGCTTGTCCTCAAGCAATTCAGTTGACAAACTGAAAGTGATAAAGAAAAACTTTTACAAACTCTGTTTGCTCTTGTTGTTGTAAATATGTAAAGCCAGCATTCAAGTTTTCAGCAAAGATTATAACTAACCACATTCGCAATAACGCTTAGGTCTCAAGTTTACTCATATCAATGGCATAATCAACTAGCGAGCAATAATAATAAATCTCGGATGACAACACTTTCTCAAAACAATCATAATATGATATAACAAGATGGTATCTCGCTAGCCCTTTCTGAAGACCGCAAAACATAAATGCAGAGCACCTTTAAAGATCAAGGACTGACTAGACATTGTAATTCATGGTAAAAGAGATCCAGTCAAGTCATACTCAATGTAAACTAACAGTAATGAATGCAAATGATAGCGGTGCTCTCCAACTGGTGCTTTTTAATAAGAGGATGATGACTCAGCATAAAAGTAAATAGATAGGCCCTTCGTAGAGGGAAGCAGGGATTTGTAGAGGTGCCAGAGCTCGGTTTTGAAACAGAGGTGAATAATATTTTGAGCGGTATACTTTCATTGTCAACATAACAACCAAGAGATGGCAATATCTTCCATGCTACACACATTATAGGCGGTTCCCAAACAGAATGGTAAAGTTTATACTCCCCCTTCCACCAACAAGCATCAATCCATGGCTTGCTCGAAACAACGAGTGCCTCCAACTAACAAGAGTCCCAGGGGGAGTTTTGTTTGCAATTATTTTGATTTAGTTTGCATAAAGCATGGGACTGGGCATCCCGGTGACCAGCCATTTATCTCATGAGTGAGGAGCGGAGTCCACTCCTCTTGAGAATAACCCGCCTAACATGGAAGATACAGACAGCCCTAGTTGATACATGAGCTATTCGAGCATACAAAACAGGATATTTATTTGAAGGTTTAGAGTTTGGCACATACAAATTTACTTGGAACGGCAGGTAGATACCGTATATAGGTAGGTATAGTGGACTCATGTGGAATAACTTTGGGGTTTAAGGGATTGGATGCACAAGCAGTATTCCCGCTTAGTACAGGTGAAGGCTAGCAAAAGACTGGGAAGCGACCAGCTAGAGAGCGACAACAGTCATGAACATGCATTAAAATTAATCAACACCGAATGCAAGCATGAGTAGGATATAATCCACCATGAACATAAATATCGTGAAGGCTATGTTGATTTTGTTTCAACTACATGCGTGAACATGCGCCAAGTCAAGTCACTTAAATCATTCAGAGGAGGATACCACCCTATCATACCACATCATAACCATTTTAATAGCATGTTGGCACGCAAGGTAAACCATTATAACTCATAGCTAATCAAGCATGGCACAAGAAACTATGATCTCTAGTTGTCATTGCAAACATGTTTATTCATAATAGGCTGAATCAGGAACGATGAACTAATCATATTTACAAAAACAAAAGAGGTCGAGTTCATACCAGCTTTTCTTATCTCAGTCAGTCCATCATATATCATCATAATTGCCTTTCACTTGCACGATCGAATGATGTGAATAATAATAATAGTGCGTGTGCATTGGACTAAGCTGGAATCTGCAAGCATTCAATAAACAGGAGAAGACAAGGCAATATGGGCTCTTTTGTCAGATCAACAATAATGCAATATAAGAGCCACTTCAACAATTTAATCATGGTCTTCTCCTATCGACCCCCAAAGAAAAGAAAAGAAATAAAACTATTTACACGGGAAAGCTCCCAACAAGCAAAAGAAGAACAGGAAATCTTTTTGGGTTTTCTTTTTAATTACTACTACAAGCATGGAAATTAAAACTAGCTAAAAGCTACAACTAATTTTTTTTTGTTTTTCTTAAGGTTTATTAAACACACAAGAAGAAAGCATAAAAAGGAAAATAAACTAGCATGGATGATACAATGAAAAAGTATGAGCACCGACATCTAACAATGAGTGTGTGAACATAAATGTAATGTCGGTGAGAAATACGTACTCCCCCAAGCTTAGGCTTTTGGCCTAAGTTGGTCTATGGCCACGGCTGGCCTGGCGGATATCCATAATAATAGTTGGGGTCGTACTGCGATGCAGCGGCTATCGCCTGCTGAGCTGCAGCGTGGCGACGAGCGGCCTCCGCTCTCCTCTCGTACTCATCTGCCTCCTCTCTGGTAATAGTATATCTTCCTTTTGCCTGATGATCAAAGAAGGCAGGAGCAGGGAGAGTAATATGGACAGCACGGCGTCTGTCAAAGATTAGTCGATACTGGAGAGGTGATTCATTCCTCTCGACAAACTGGTGGTGAACCATAGCATTAAAGTCTAGGTAAGCAGGAGGTAATTCAATATCATCTTCGCGTATGGCTATACCAAGAAAATTAGCTATGCGGGTTGCATAAATTCCTCCAAAGAAATCTCCATTAAATCTATTAAGATGCAACCTACGTGCAACAATGGCTCCCAAATTATAAGATTTATCTCCTAACACAGCACTCCTAAGAATACTGAGGTCAGGGACACACATGTGACATGCCTCATCTTTACCATTAATGCATCTACCTATGAAGAGAGCAAAATAATGTATAGCAGGAAAGTGAATGCTCCCTATGGTAGCTTGTGTTATATCTCTAGATTCTCCCACAGTTATGCTAGCAAGAAAATCTCTAAATTCAGATTTGCGAGGATCCCTTATACTACCCCATTGTGGAAGTTTGCAAGCAGTGGTAAAATCCTCTAAGTCCATAGTATAAGAATTTTCATAAAGATCAAACAGGACAGTTGGAGAATTACGTGAAGATGAAAATTCAAACCTCCTCACAAAGGTACTAGTGAGATTGTGATACTGGCTGCACTTCTCTTCCTCGAAGCTCACAAGATCGGTGTTACGCAAATATGCGTTGAATTCTTCCTTAATTCCTGCTCGATCCATAAAATTTTCAGAAGGCCACTCACAAGGACGCACTGGAGCGTCTCTTGGTGGCTCTTCATCAGCATCACGCATTGCAAGCCTGGGTCCTTGCTTCCTTGAGGAACCACCTTGGAACATTTTCCTAAGCATTTTTCCCTCTGAAAAATTGCTGAAATTTTTAGTAACTTCAAAATAAAAGTAAACCAAACTCAATAATATTGATAGCAACTACTCCTACAAGTGCCTAGAGCCTATATCATGCATCAAAACTACTTTTGACCATATAAATTTGACATGCAAGCTCAAGAACAGGGTCACCTAAGCAGCAAAAATTTGCAATGAATAAAGCACTAGAACAAAAACTAATTGGACCAATGGAGGAGTCACATACCAAGGAACAATCTCCCAAGCAGTTTTGTGAGAGGTGCTTTGAGCAAGGAGATCGAAAATGGCAGCAAAACGAGCTTGGACTCGGGTTTGAGCTGGTTATTCGTGTTTGTGGGAGAGAAGAAGTGTATGGGTGAAAGGATAAGTGGAGGAGGGCCACCGTGGGCCCACGAGGCAGGGGGCGCGCCCAGGGGGGTAGGGCGCGCCCTCCACCCTCGTGGGCAGGTGGTTGACCCCCTGCTGTGTTCTCAGTGCCAAATATTCTCAAATATTCTAGAAAAAATATATTTAAATTTCAGGGCATTTGGAGAACTTTTATTTTCGAGGTATTTTTATATTGCACGGATAATCATATAATAGACAGAAAAAATTTATTTTTATTTTATTTAATATAAATAACAGAAAGTAAAAGTGGGGTATAGAAGGTTGTGCCTTCTAGTTTCATCCATCTCATGATCATCAAAAGGAATCCACTAACAAGGTTGATCAAGTCTTGTTAACGAACTCATTCCGAATAACATGGAACCGGAGAAATTTCGAATAACACTATGTTACCTCAACGGGGATATGCACATCCCCAATAATAAGAATATCATATTTCTTCTTGACAGTAGGAAGAGGAAATTCAAAACCTCCAAATATAATCGATGGAGATTTTTCCAATAGAGTTGATACTATGAACTTGAGGTTGTTTCCTCGGAAAGTGTACCGTATGCTCATTACCATTAACATGAAAAGTGACATTGCCTTTAGTGCAATCAATAACAGCCCTGCAGTATTCAAAAAGGGTCTTCCAAGAATAATAGACATACTATCGTCCTCGGGAATATCAAGAATAACAAAGTCCGTTAAAATAGTAACGTTTGCAACTACAACAGGCACATCCTCACAAATACCGACAGGTATAGCAGTTGATTTATCAGCCATTTGCAAAGATATTTCAGTAGGTGTCAACTTATTCAAATCAAGTCTACGATATAAAGAGAGAGGCATAACACTAACACCGGCTCCAAGATCACATAAAGCAGTTTTAACATAGTTTCTTTTAATGGAGCATGGTATAGTGGGTACACCGGGATCTCCAAGTTTTTGGTATTCCACCTTAAAGTATAATTAGCAAGCATGGTGGAAATTTCAGCTTCCGGTATCTTTCTTTTATTGTAAATATATCTTTCATGTACTTAGCATAAGGATTGTTTTGAGCATATCAGTTAATCGCATACGCAAAAAGATAGGTCTAATCATTTCAGCAAAGCGCTCAAAATCCTCATCATCCTTTTTCTTGGATGGTTTGGGAGGAAAAGGCATGGGTTTCTGAACCCAAGGCTTCTCTTTCTTTACCATGTTTCCTAGCAACAAAGTCTTCTTATCATAACGTTGATTCTTTGATTGTTTATCAAGATCAACAGCAGGTTCAGTTTCTATATCATTATCATTACTAGGTTGAGCATCATCATGAACATTATCATTAACATTATCACTAGTTTCAGGTTCATTACCAGATTGTGTTTCAGCATCAGAAATAGAAATATCATTTGGATTCTCAGGTGTTTCAACAATAGGATCACTAGAAGCATGCAAAGTCCTATCATTTTTCTTTTTCTTCTTTTTAGAAGAACTAGGTGCATCTATATTATTTCTCTGAGAATCTTGCTCAATTCTCTTAGGGTGGCCTTCAGGATACAAAGGTTCCTGAGTCATTTTACCAGTTCTAGTAGCCACTCTAACAACATTATCATTATCTTTACTATTCAATTCATTGAGCAAATCATTTTGAGCTTTAAGTACTTGTTCTACTTGAGTGGTAACCATAGAAGCATGTTTACTAATAAGTTTAAGTTCACCTTTGACATTAGCCATATAATCACCCAAGTGTTCAAGCATATTTGAATTGTATTTCAATTGTCTACCAAAATAAGCATTAAAGTCTTCTTGCTTAGCCATAAATTTATCAAACTCATCTAAGCATGGGCTAGCAAATTTAGTAAATGGGATTTCAGCTTTATCATATCTATAGAGAGAATTTACCTTTACTACCTGTGTCGGGTTATCAAGACCATGAGTTTCTTCAATAGGTAAAGGATTAAGATCATGTTTCTTCAACAGCGGTAAATTAAGACCATGTATTTCTTCATAGGAGGTAAATTCTTAACATCTTCAGCTTTAATACCTTTTTCTTTCATAGATTTCTTTGCCTCTTGCATATCTTCAGGACTGAGAAATAGAATACCCCTCTTCTTCGGAGTTGGTTTAGGAATAGGCTCAGGAATTGGCTCCGGAGGTGTCCAATTATTTTCATTTGTCAACATATTATTCAATAGAATTTCAGCTTCATCCGGTGTTCTTTCCCTGAAAACAGAACCAGCAACTATCCAGGTAATCTCTGGAGGCATCGGTTAGTCCATTATAAAAGATATCAAGTATTTCATTTTTCTTAAGAGGATGATCAGGCAAAGCATTAAGTAATTGGAGAAGCCTCCCCCAAGCTTGTGGGAGACTCTCTTCTTCAATTTGCACAAAATTATATATATCCCTTAAAGCAGCTTGTTTCTTATGAGCAGGGAAATATTTAGCAGAGAAGTAATAAATCATATCCTCTGGGGACTACGCACACAACTAGGATCAAGAGAATTAAACCATATCTTAGCATCACCCTTTAATGAGAACGGAAATATTTTGAGGATGTAAAAGTAACGAGTTCTCTCATCTTTAGTGAACAGGGTGGCTATATCATTCAATTTAGTAAGATGTGCCACAACAGTTTCAGATTCATAACCATGAAAAGGATCAGATTCAACCAAAGTAATTATATCAGGATCAACAGAGAATTCATAATCCTTATCAGTAACAAAGATAGGTGAAGTAGCAAAAGCAGGGTCAGGTTTCATTCTAGCATTTAGAGATTGCTTACTCCATTTAGCTAATAACCTTTTGAGTTCATTTCTATTTTTGCAAGCTAAAATAGCTAAAGAAGCTTCTTGATCAAAAACATAACCCTTAGGAATAACAAGTGATTCTTCATCATCACTTTCATCAGTATCATCAGATTCAATATTTTCAATCTCTCTAGCCCTAGCAAGTTGTTCATCAAGAAAATCACTAAGTGGCACATAGTATCAGGCATAGAGGTAGTTTCATCATAAGTATCATGCATAGCAGAAGTGGCATCATCAATAACATGCGACATATCAGAACGAATAGCAGAAGCAGGTGTAGGTGTCGCAAGCTTACTCAAAACAGAAGGTGAATCAAGTGCAGAGCTAGATGGCAGTTCCTTACCTCCCCTCGTAGTTGAGGGATAGATCTTGGTTTTTGGATCTCTCAAGTTCTTCATAATGATAAGCATATATATCCCAAGTGACTCAAAGAATAGAGCTATGCTCCCCGGCAACGGCGCCAGAAAATAGTCTTGATAACCCACAAGTATAGGGGATCGCAACAGTTTTCGAGGGTAAGTATTCAACCCAAATTTATTGATTCGACACAAGGGGAGCCAAAGAATATTCTCAAGTATTAGCAGCTGAGTTGTCAATTCAACCACACCTGGAAACTTAATATCTGCAGCAAAGTGTTTAGTAGCAAAGTAATATGATAGTAGGATAACGGTAGCAAAAGGTAACAGTAGTAAAAAGTAATGTTTTTGGTATTTTGTAGTGATGATAGCAATAGCAACAGGAAAGTAAATAAGCGAAGAACAATATATGGAAAGCTCGTAGGCAATGGATCGGTGATGGAGAATTATGCCGGATGCGGTTCATCATGTAACATTCATAACCTAGGGTGACACAGAACTAGCTCCAGTTCATTGATATAATGTAGGCATGTATTCCGAATATAGTCATACGTGCTTATGGAAAAGAACTTGCATGACATCTTTTGTCCTACCCTCCCGTGGCAGCGGGGTCCTTACGGAAACTAAGGGATATTAAGGCCTCCTTTTAATAGAGAAACCGGAACAAAGCATTAACACATAGTGAATACATGAACTCCTCAAACTACGGTCATCACCGGTAAGTATCCCGATTATTGTCACTTCGGGGTTAACGGATATAACACATAATAGGTGACTATAGACTTGCAAGATAGGATCAAGAACTCTCATATATTGATGAAAACATAATAGGTTCAGATCTGAAATCATGGCACTCGGGCCCTAGTGACAAGCATTAAGCATAGCAAAGTCATAGCAACATCAATCTCAGAACATAGTGGATACTAGGGATCAAACCCTAACAAAACTAACTCGATTACATGATAGATCCCATCCAACCCATCACCGTCCAGCAAGCCTACGATGGAATTACTCACGCACGGCGGTGAGCATCATGAAATTGGTGATGGAGGATGGTTGATGATGACCGATGGCGACGGATTCCCCTCTCCGGAGCCCTGAACGGACTCCAGATCAGACCTCTCGAGAGGTTTTAGGGCTTGGCGGCGGCTCCGTATCGTAAAACGCGATGATTTCTTCTCCCTGATTTTTTTCTCCCCAAAACACAATATATGGAGTTGGAGTTGGAGTCGGAGAGGCAACAGGGGGCCCACGAGGTAGGGGGCGCGCCCTAGGGGGACAGGCGCGCCCCCACCCTCGTGAGGAGGTGGTGGGCCCCCTGGCCTTCATCTTTTGTCAGGTATTCATATTTTCTGAAAAGTTCCGTGAAGTTTCAGGTCATTCTGAGAACGTTTGTTTCTGCACATAAATAACACCATGGTAATTTTGCTGAAACAACCGTCAGTTCCGGGTTAGCTCCATTCAAATCATGCAAGTTAGAGTCCAAAACCAAGGCAAAAGTGTTCGAAAAGTAGATACGATGGAGACGTATCATCTATGCATAGATGATATATGCACGAGTAGAACACAATGAGTTGTGGGCGATAATAGTCATAATGCTTACCACCAACGTCTTACTTTGATTCGGCGGTATTGTTGGATGAAGCGGCCCGAATCGACATTACATGACCGCGTTCATGAGACTGGTTCTACCGACATGCTTCGCACACAGGTGGCTAGGGGGTGTCTGTTTCTCCAACTTTAGTTGAATCGAGTTTGACTATGGCTGGTCCTTGTTGAAGGTTAAAACAACACACTTGATGAAAGGTCGTTGTGGTTTTGATGCGTAGGTAAGAACAGTTCTTGCTAGAAGCCCGTAGCTGCCACATAAACTTGCAACAACAAAGTAGAGGATGTCTAACTTGTTTTTGTAGGGCATGTTTGAAGGAAATATGCCCTAGAGGCAATAATAAAGTTATTATTTATTTCCTTATATATGATAAATGTTTATTATTCATGCTAGAATTGTATTAACCGGAAACTAAGTACATGTGTGAATACATAGACAGAAGGAAATATGCCCTAGAGGTAATAATAAAGTTATTATTTATTTCCTTATTTCATGATAAATGTTTATTATTTATGCTAGAATTGTATTAACCGGAAATATAATACATGTGTGAATACATAGACAAACAGAGTGTCACTAGTATGCCTCTACTTGACTAGCTCGTTAATCAAAGATGGTTATGTTTCCTAACCATGGACAAAGAGTTGTTATTTGATTAACGGGATCACATCATTAGGTGAATGATCTGATTGACTTGACCCATTCCGTTAGCTGAGCACTTGATCGTTTAGTTTGTTGCTATTGCTTTCTTCATGACTTATACATGTTCCTATGACTCTGAGATTATGCAACTCCCGTTTACCGGAGGAACACTTTGTGTGCTACCAAACGTCACAACGTAACTGGGTGATTATAAAGGTGCTCTACAGGTGTCTCCGAAGTTACTTGTTGGGTTGGCATATTTCGAGATTAGGATTTGTCACTCCGAATGTCGGAAAGGTATCTCTGGGCCCTCTCGGTAATGCACATCACTTAATCCTTGCAAGCATTGCAACTAGTGAGTTAGTTGTGGGATGATGTATTACGGAACGAGTAAAGAGACTTGCCGGTAACGAGATTGAACTAGGTATTGAGATACCGACGATCGAATCTCGGGCAAGTAACATACCGATGACAAAGGGAACAACGTATGATGTTATACGGTCTGACCGATAAAGATCTTCGTAGAATATGTAGGAGCCAATATGAGCATCCAGGTTCCGCTATTGGTTATGGACCGGAGACGTGTCTCGGTCATGTCTACATTGTTCTCGAACCGTAGGGTCCGCACGCTTAAGGTTTCGATGACAATTATATATGAGTTTATGAGTTTTGATGTACCGAAGGAGTTCGGAGTCCCGGATGAGATCGTGGATATGACGAGGAGTCTCGAAATGGTCGAGACGTAAAGATCGATATATTGGACGACTATATTCGGACATCGGAAAGGTTCTGAGTGGTTCGGGTATTTTTCGGAGTACCGGAGAGTTACGGGAATTCGCCGGGGAGTATATGGGCCTTATTGGGCCATACGGGAATAGAAGAGAGAGGCCAAAAGGAAGGAGGCCTGCGCCCCCCTCTGGTCCGAATTGGACAAGGGGCGCAGCCCCCTTTTCCTTCTTCCTCTCCCCCTCTTTCCCCTTCTCCTACTCCAACAAGGAAGGAGGGAGTCCTACTCCCAGTGGGAGTAGGACTCCCCTTGGCGCGCCCCCTCCTAGGCCGGCCGCCCCTCCCCCCTTGCTCCTTTATATACGGGGGCAGGGGGCACCCCATGACACACAAGTTGATCTTCGTGATCGTTCTTTAGCCGTGTGCGGTGCCCCCCTCCACCATATTCCACCTCGGTCATATTGTAGCGGTGCTTAGGCGAAGCCCTGCGATGGTTGAACATCAAGATCGTCACCACGCCGTCGTGCTGACGGAACTCCTCCCCGAAGCTTTGCTGGATCGGAGCCCGGGGAGCGTCATCGAGCTGAACGTGTGCCAAGAACTCGGAGGTGTCGGAGTAACGGTGCTTGGATCGGTTGGACCGGGAAGACGTACGACTACTTCCTCTACGTTGCGTCAACGCTTCCGCTTTGGTCTACGAGGGTACGTAGACAACACTCTCCCTCTCGTTGCTATGCATCACCATGATCTTGCATGTGCGTAGGAATTTTTTTGAAATTACTACGTTCCCCAACAGTGGCATCCGAGCCTAGGTTTTATGTGTTGATGTTATATGCACGAGTAGAACACAAGTGAGTTGTGGGCGATACAAGTCATACTGCTTACCAGCATGTCATACTTTGGTTCGGCGGTATTGTTGGATGAAGCGGCCCGGACCGACATTACGCGTACGCTTACGCGAGACTGGTTTTACCGCCGTGCTATGCACACAGGTGACTAGCGGGTGTCAGTTTCTCCAACTTTAGTTGAACCGAGTGTGGCTACGCCCGATCCTTGCAAAGGTTAAAACAGCACCAACTTGACAAACTATCGTTGTGGTTTTGATGCGTAGGTAAGAACGGTTCTTGCTAAGCCCATAGCAGCCACGTAAAATTTGCAACAACAAAGTAGAGGACGTCTAACTTGTTTTTGCAGGGCATGTTGTGATGTGATATGGTCAAGACATGATGCTAAATTTTATTGTATGAGATGATCATGTTTTGTAACCGAGTTATCGGCAACTGGCAGGAGCCATATGGTTGTCGCTTTATTGTATGCAATGCAATCGCCCTGTAATGCTTTACTTTATCACTAAGCGGTAGCGATAGTCGTAGAAGCATAAGATTGGCGAGACGACAACGATGCTACGATGGAGATCAAGGTGTCGCGCCGGTGACGATGGTGATCATGACGGTGCTTCGAAGATGGAGATCACAAGCACAAGATGATGATGGCCATATCATATCACTTATATTGATTGCATGTGATGTTTATCTTTTATGCATCTTAACTTGCTTTGATTGACGGTAGCATTTTAAGATGATCTCTCACTTATTATCAAGAAGTGTTCTCCCTGAGTATGCACCGTTGCGAAAGTTCTTCGTGCTGAGACACCACGTGATGATCGGGTGTGATAGGCTCTACGTTCAAATACAACGGGTGCAAAACAGTTGCACACGCGGAATACTCAGGTTATACTTGACGAGCCAAGCATATACAGATATGGCCTCGGAACACGGAGACCGAAAGGTCGAGCGTGAATCATATAGTAGATATGATCAACATAGTGATGTTCACCATTGAACCTACTCCATCTCACGTGATGATCGGACATGGTTTAGTTGATATGGATCACGTGATCACTTAGAAGATTAGAGGGATGTCTATCTAAGTGGGAGTTCTTAAGTAATATGATTAATTGAATTGAATTTTAATTTATCATGAACCTAGTCCTGGTAGTATTAGCATATCTATGTTGTAGATCAATAGCTCACGTTGTTGCTTTCATATGTTTATTTTGATATGTTCCTAGAGAAAATTGTGTTGAAAGATGTTAGTAGCAATGATGCGGATTGGATCCGTGATCTGAGGTTTATCCTCATTGCTGCACAGAAGAATTATGTCCTTGATGCACCGCTAGGTGACAGACCTATTGCAGGAGCAGATGCAGACGTTATGAACGTTTGGCTAGCTCAATGTGATGACTACTTGATAGTTTAGTGCACCATGCTTAACGGCTTAGAATCGGAACTTCAAAGACGTTTTGAACGTCATGGACCATATGAGATGTTCCAGGAAGTTGAAGTTAATATTTCAAGCAAATACCCGAGTTGAGAGATATGAAGTCTCTAACAAGTTCTATAGCTAAAAGATGGAGGAGAATCGCTCAACTAGTGAGCATGTGCTCAGATTGTCTGGGTACTACAATCGCTTGAATCAAGTGGGAGTTAATCTTCCAAATAAAATAGTGATTGACAGAATTCTCTAGTCACCATCACCAAGTTAGTAGAACTTCGTGATGAACTATGATATGCAAGGGATAACGGAAACGATTCCCAAGCTCTTCGTGATGCTAAAATCGACGAAGGTAGAAATCAAGAAAAACATCAAGTGTTGATGGTTAACAAGACCACTAGTTTCAAGAAAAGGGTAAAGGGAAAAAGGGGAACTTCAAGAAGAACAGCAAGAAAGTTGCTGCTCAAGTGAAGAAGCCCAAGTCTGGTCCTAAGCCTGAGACTAAGTGCTTCTACTGCAAAGGGACTGGTCACTGGAAGCGGAACTACCCCAAGTGATTGGCGGATAAGAAGGATGGCAAAGTGAACATAAGTATATTTGATATACATGTTATTGATGTGTACTTTACTAGTGTTTATAGAAACCCCTCAGTATTTGATACTAGTTCAGTTGCTAACATTAGTAACTCGAAACGGGAGTTGCAGAATAAACAGAGACTAGTTAAGGGTGAAGTGACGATGTGTGTTGGAAGTAGCTCCAAGATTGATATGATCATCATCGCACACTCCCTATACTTTCGGGATTAGTGTTGAACCTAAATAAGTGTTATTTGGTGTTTGCGTTGAGCATGAATATGATTTGATCATGTTCATTGCAATACGGTTATCCATTTAAGTAAGAGAATAAATTTTTGTTCTATTTACATGAATAAAACCTTATATGGTTACACACCCAATGAAAATAGTTCATTGGATCTCAATCATAGTGATACACATATTCATAATATTGAAACCAAAAGATGCGAAATTAATATTGATAGTGCAACTTATTTGTGGCACTGTCGTTTAGGTCATATTGGTGTAAAGCGCATGAAGAAAATCCATGCTGATGGGATTTTGGAATCACTTGATTATGAATCACTTGATGCTTGCGAACCATGTCTCATGGGCAAGATGACTAAGACTCTGTTCTCCGGAACAATGGAGCGAGCAACTGACTTATTGGAAATAATACATACTGATGTATGCGATCCGATGAGTGTTAAGGCTCACGGCGAGTATCGTTATTTTCTGACCTTCACAAATGATTTGAGCAGATATGGGTATATCTACTTGATGAAACATAAGTCTGAAACATTTGAAAAGATCAAAGAATTTCATAGTGAAGTGGAAAATCATCGTGACAAGAAAATAAAGTTTCTACGATCTGATCGCGGAGACAAATATTTGAGTTATGAGTTTGGTCTTCAATTAAAACAATGTGAAATATTTTCACTACTCACGCCACCTGGAACACCATAGCATAATGGTGTGTCCGAACGTCATAACCGTACTTTATTGGATATAGTGCAATCTATGATGTTTCTTATCGATCTACCACTATAGTTTTGGGGTTATGCATTACAGACAACTGCATTCACGTTAAAAAGGGCACCATCTAAGTCCGTTGAGACGACACAATCTGAACTGTGGTTTGGCAAGAAACCAAAGTTGTCATTTCTTAAAGTTTGGGGTTGTGATGTTTATATGAAAAAGTTTCATCCTGATAAGCTCAAACCCAAATCGGAGAAATATGTCTTCATAGGATACCCAAAGGAGACTGTTGGGTACACCTTCTATCACAGATCCTAAGGCAAGACATTCGCTGCTTATAATGGATCCTTTCTAGAGAAGGAGTTTCTCTCGAAAGAAGTGGATGAGGTAACTATACCTGCTCCATAATTGGAAAGTAGTTCATCACAGAAATCTGTTCCTGTGACTCCTGCACCAATTAGTGAGGAAGCTAATGATGATGATCATGTAACTTCAAATCAAGTTACTACCGAATCTCGTAGGTAAACCAGAGTGAGATCCGCACCAGAGTGGTACGGTAATCCTATTCTGGAAGTCATGTTACTAGACCCATGACGGAACTTGCGAACTATGAGGAAGCGATGATGAGCCCAGATTTCCGCCAAATGGCTTGAGGCCATGAAATCTGAGGATAGGATCCATGTATATGAGAACAAAGTATGGACTTTGGTTTGACTTGCCCGATGATCGGCAAGCAATTGAGAATAAATGGATCTTCAAGAGGAAGACGGACGCTGATAGTAGTGTTACTTATCTACAAAGCTAGACTTGTCAAAAAGGTTTTTAACAAAGTTCAAGGTGTTGACTACGATGAAATTTTCTCACTCGTAGCGATGCTTAAGTCTGTCCAAATCATGTTAGCAATTGCCGCATTTTTATGAAATCTGGCCAATGGATAAACAAAACTACATTCCTTAATGGATTTAAAGAAGAGTTGTATATGATGCAACCAGAAGGTTTTGTCAATCCTAAAGGTGCTAACAAAATATGCAAGCTCCAGCGATCCATCTATGGACTGGTGCAAGCATCTCGGAGTTGGAATATACGCTTTGATAAGTTGATCAAAGCATATAGTTTTATACATACTTGCGGTGAAGCCTGTATTTACAAGAAAGTGAGTGGGAGCACTACAACATTTCTGATAAGTATATGTGAATGACATATTGTTGATCGGAAATAATGTAGAATTATTCTGCAAAGCATAAAGGAGTTGTTTGAAAGGATTTTTCAAAGAAAGACCTCGGTGAAGCTGCTTACATATTGAGCATCAAGATCTATAGAGATAGATCAAGACGCTTGATAAGGTTTTTCAATAAATACATACCTTGACAAGATTTTGAAGTAGTTCAAAATGGAACAGTCAAAGAAAGAGTTTCTTGCCTATGTTACAAGGTGTGAATTGAGTAAGACTCAAAGCCCGACCACGGCAGAAGATAGAAAGAGAATGAATATAATTCCCTATGCCTTGGTCATAGGTTCTACAAAGTATGCCATGCTGTGTACCAGATCTATTGTATACCCTACCACTGAGTTTGGCAAGGGAGTACAATAGTGATCTAGGAGTAGATCACTAGACAGCGGTCAAAATTATCCTTATTGGAATAAGGATATGTTTCTCGATTATGGAAGTGAAAAAAGGTTCGTCGTAAAGGGTTACGCCGATGCAAGTTTTGACACTAATCTAGATGAATCCATGTTTCAATCTAGATACATATTGAAAGTGGGAGCAAATAGCTAAAGTAGCTCCATGCAGAGCATTGTTGACATAAATATTTGCAAAATACTTACGGATCTGAATATAACAGACCCGGTGACTAAAATTATCTCACAAGAAAAACATGATCACACCTTAGTACTCTTTGGGTGTTAATCACACAGGGATGTGAACTAGATTACTGACTGTAGTAAACCCTTTGGGTGTTGGTCACATATCGATGTGGACTATGGGTGTTAATCACATGGTGATGAGAACTATTGCTATTAAATCACATGGCGATGTGAACTAGATTATTGACTCTAGTGCAAGTGGGAGACTGAAGGAAATATGCCCTAGAGGCAATAATAAAGTTACTATTTATTTCCTTATATCATGATAAAGGTTTATTATTCATGCTAGAATTGTATTAACCAGGAACATAATACATGTGTGAATACATAGACAAACAAAGTGTCACTAGTATGCCTCTACTTGACTAGCTCGTTAATCAAAGATGGTTATGTTTCCTAACCATGGACAAAGAGTTGTCATTTGATTAACGGGATCACATCATTAGTTGAATGATCTGATTGACATGACCCATTCCATTAGCTTAGCACCCGATCGTTTAGTATGTTGCTATTGCTTTCTTCATGACTTATACATGTTCCTATGACTATGAGATTATGCAACTCCCGTTTGCCGGAGGAACACTTTGTGTGCTACCAAACGTCACAACGTAACTGGGTGATTATAAAGGAGCTCTACAGGTGTCTCCAAAGGTACATGTTGGGTTGGCGTATTTCGAGATTAGGATTTGTCACTCCGATTGTCGGAGAGGTATCTCTAGGCCCTCTCGGTAATGCACATCACTTAAGCATTGCAACTAATGAGTTAGTTGCGGGATGATGATGTATTACGGAACGAGTAAAGAGACTTGCCGGTAACGAGATTGAACTAGGTATTGAGATACCGACGATCGAATCTCGGGCAAGTAACATACCGATGACAAAGGGAACAATGTATGTTGTTATGCGGTCTGACCGATAAAGATCTTCGTAGAATATGTAGGAGCCAATATGAGCATCCAGGTTCCGCTATTGGTTATTGACCGGAGACATGTCTCGGTCATGTCTACATTGTTCTCGAACCCGTAGGGTCCGCACGCTTAAGGTTTCGATGACAGTTATATTATGAGTTTATGAGTTTTGATGTACCGAAGGAGTTCGGAGTCCCGGATGAGATCGGGGACATGACGAGGAGTCTCGAAATGGTCGAGACGTAAAGATCGATATATTGGACGACTATATTCGGACATCGGAAAGGTTCCGAGTGATTCGGGTATTTTTCGGAGTACCGGGTAGTTACGGGAGAAGCAATGGGCCTTGATGGGCTTTAGTGGGAAGAGGAGAAAGGGCCAAGGGGCTGCTGCGCCCCCTCCCCTCTGTCCGAATTGGACTAGGGAAAAGGGGGCCGGCCACCTTTCCTTCTCCTCCACTTCCTTCTCCCTTCCTCCCCTCTTGGTGGACTCCTACTAGGACTTGGAGTCCTAGTAGGACTCCACATCCTGGCCGCACCAATTGCCTTGGCCGGCCTCCTCCTCCTCCATCCTTTATATACTGAGGCAAGGGGCACCCCATGACACACAAGTTGATCTTCGTGATCGTTCCTTAGCCGTGTGCGGTGCCCCCCTCCACCATATTCCACCTCGGTATATTGTAGCGGTGCTTAGGCGAAGCCCTGCGACGGTAGAACATCAAGATCGTCACCACACCGTCGTGCTGACGGAACTCCTCCCCGACGCTTTGCTGGATCGGAGCCCGGGGATCGTCATCGAGCTGAACGTGTGCCAAGAACTCGGAGGTGCCGGAGTAACGGTGCTTGGATCGGTCGGATCGTGAAGACGTACGACTACATCAACCGCGTTGTCACAACGCTTCCGCTGTCGGTCTACAAGGGTACGTAGATCACACTCTCCCCTCTCGTTGCTATGCATCACCATGATCTTGCGTGTGCGTAGGATTTTTTTGAAATTACTACGTTCCCCAACAAGGACCTCCCCGGCAACGGCGCCAAAATCCTTCTTGCTACCTCTTGAGCACTAGCGTTGGTTTTCCCCGAAGAGGAAGGGATGATGCAGCAAAGTAGCGTAAGTATTTCCCTCAGTTTTTGAGAACCAAGGTATCAATCCAGTAGGAGGCTACGCGCGAGTCCCTCGTACCTGCACAAAAACAAATAAATCCTCGCAACCAACGCAAATAGGGGTTGTCAATCCCTATAAGGCCACTTACGAGAGTGAGATCTGATAGATATGATAAGATAATATTTTTGGTATTTTTATGATAAAATATGCAAAGTAAAATAAAGGCAAAGTAAATAGCAAAGGAAATAACTAAGTAGTAGGAGATCAATATGATAAAGATAGACCCGGGGGCCATAGGTTTCACTAGTGGCTTCTCTCGAGAGCATAAGTATTCTACGGTGGGTGAACAAATTACTGTTGAGCAATTGACAGAATTGAGCATAGTTATGAGAATATCTAGGTATGATCATGTATATAGGCATCACGTCCGAGACAAGTAGACCGACTCCTGCCTGCATCTACTACTATTACTCCACTCATCGACCGCTATCCAGCATGCATCTAGAGTATTAAGTTAAAAACAGAGTAACGCCTTAAGCAAGATGACATGATGTAGAGGGATAGACTCATGCAATATGAAGAAAACCCCATCTTGTTATCCTCGATGGCAACAATACAATACGTGCCTTGCTGCCCCTACTGTCACTGGGAAAGGACACCGCAAGATTGAACCCAAAGCTAAGCACTTCTCCCATTGCAAGAAAGATCAATCTAGTAGGCCAAACCAAACTGATAATTCGAAGAGACTTGCAAAGATAACCAATCATACATAAAAGAATTCAGAGAAGATTCAAATACTGTTCATAGATAGACTTGATCATAAACCCACAGCTCATCGGTCTCAACAAACACACCACAAAAAGAAGATTACATCGAATAGATCTCCACAAGAGAGGGGGAGAACATTGTATTGAGATCCATAAAGAGAGAAGAAGCCATCTAGCTACTAACTATGGACCCGTAGGTTTGAGGTGAACTACTCACACTTTATCCGAGGGGCTATGGTGTTGATGTAGAAGCCCTCCGTGATCGATGCCCCCTCCGGCGGAGCTCTGGAACAGGCCCCAAGATGGGATCTTGTGGATACAGAAAGTTACGGTGGTGGAATTAGGGTTTTGGCTCTGTATCTGATCGTTTGAGGGTACGTGGTATAGGAGGAAGGAGTACGTCGGTGGAGCAACAGCGGGCCCACGAGGGTGGAGGGCGCGCCTGGTGGGGGTGGGCGCGCTCCCTACCTCGTGGCCTCCTCTTTTCTTTCTTGACGTAGGGTCCGAGTCTCCCGGGTCTTGTTTGTTGAGAAAATCACGTTCCCGAAGGTTTCATTCCGTTTGGACTCCGTTTGATATTCCTTTTCTTCGAAACCCTAAAACAGGCAAAAATAGCAACTCTGGGCTGGGCCTCCGGTTAATAGGTTAGTCCCAAAAATAATATAAAAGTGGATAATAAAGCCCAATAATGTCCAAAACAGTAGATAATATAGCATGGAGCAATCAAAAATTATAGATACTGTTAATAATAGGAGATCATTGTTATCATGGCTTATGTGATATGGGTGCAGTGCTAGTGCTATACCTCATGACTTATACAAAGAAAATTATGCATGATATTGCACCTGCTGAGATAGAAGATATTGATGTCACAATTAAACTTGCCAATAGAGATACTATTTCACCAATGGGAATTGTTAGAGATGTTGAAGTCTTGTGTGGGAAAACTAAATATCTGCTGATTTTCTTGTTCTTGGTTCCCCACAAGATAGCTTTTGTCCCATTATATTTGGTAGACCCTTCTTGAACACAGTTAATGCTAAGATAGATTGCAAAAAGGATGTTGTTACTATTGGTTTAGGTGATATGTCTCATGAATTTAATTTCTCTAAATTTATAGACAACACCGTGAAGAGGAATTGCCTAGTAAAGATGAAATTATTGGTCTTGCTTCTATTGCCGTACCTCCTAGTGATCCTTTAGAACAATATTTGCTAGACCATGAAAATGATATGTTTATGAATGAAAGAAGGGAAATAGATGAAGTATTCTTTAAACAGGAACCCATCCTGAAACACAATTTGCATGTTGAAATCCTAGGGGATCCTCCTCCACCCAAGGGTGATCCCGTGTTTGAGCTTAAACCGTTACCTGATACTCTTAAATATGCTTATCTTGATGAGAAAAGAATATATCCTTTATTATTAGTGCTAACCTTTCAGAGCATGAAGAAGAGAGATTATTGAAAACTCTGAAGAAGCACCGTGCTGCTATTGGATATACTCTTGATGATCTTAAGGGCATTAGTCCCACTCTGTGTCAACACAAAATAAATTTGGAGGAAGATGCCAAACCAGTTCGTGATCATCAACGACGGCTGAATCCTAAGATGAAGGAAGTGGTAAGAAAGGAAATACTAAAGCTCCTTGAGGTAGGTATAATTTATCCCGTTGCTAATAGTCAGTGGGTAAGTCAAGTCCATTGTGTCCCTAAAAAGGGAGGTATTACTGTCGTTCCTAATGATAAAGATGAATTGATTCCGCAAAGAATTATTACAGGTTATAGGATGGTAGTTGATTTCCACAAATTAAATAAAGCTACTAAAAAGATCATTACCCCTTACCTTTTATTGATCAAATGCTAGAAAGATTATCCAAACATACACATTTTTGCTTTTTAGATGGTTATTCTGGTTTCTCTAAAATACCTGTGTTAGCTGATGATCAATCTAAGACCACTTTTACTTGCTCGTTCGGTACTTTTGCTTATAGACGTATGCCTTTTGGTTTATGTAATGCACCTGCTACCTTCCAAGGATGCATGATGGCTATATTCTCTGACTTCTGTGAAAAGATTAGTGAGGTTTTCATGGACGATTTCTCCGTCTATGGATCCTTCTTTTGATGATTGCTTAGCAACCTTGATCGAGTTTTGCAGAGATGTGAAGAAACTAATCTTGTCTTGAATTGGGAAAAGTGCCACTTTATGGTTAATGAAGGTATTGTCTTGGGGCATAAAGTTTCTGAAAGAGGTATTGAGGTTGATAAAGCCAAGGTTGATGCTATTGAAAAGATGCCATGTCCCAAGGACATCAAAGGTATAAGAAGTTTCCTTGGTCATGCCGGTTTTTAGGAGGTTCATTAAGGACTTCTCAAAATTTCTCGGCCTCTGACTAATTTATTACAAAAAGATATACCATTTTGATGATGATTGTGTAGAAGCATTTGAAATACTTAAGAAAGCATTGATCTCTGCACCTATTGTTCAGCCACCTGATTGGAATTTACCCTTTGAAATTATGTGTGATGCTAGTGATTATGCTGTAGGTGTTGTTCTAGGACAAAGAGTTGATAAGAAATTAAATGTTATTCAATATGCTAGTAAACTCTAGACAATGCTCAGAGAATTATGCTACTACTGAAAAAGAATTCTTAGCAGTTGTATTTGCTTGTGATAAGTTCAGACCTTATATTGTTGATTCTAAAGTAACTATTCACACTGATCATGCTGCTATTAAATATCTTATGGAAAAGAAAGATGCTAAACCTAGACTTATTAGATGGGTTCTCTTGCTACAAGAATTTGATTTGCATATTATTGATAGAAAGGGAGCCGAGAACCCCGTTGCAGACAACTTGTCTAGGTTAGAAAATGTTCTTGATGACCCACTACCTATTGATGATAGCTTTCCTGATGAACAATTAAATGTCATAAATGCTTCTCATACTGCTCCATGGTATGCTGATTATGCTAATTACATTGTTGCTAAATTTATACCACCTAGTTTCACATACCAGCAAAAGAAAAAGTTCTTCTATGATTTGAGACATTACTTTTGGGATGACCCACATCTTTATAAAGAAGGAGTAGATGGTGTTATTAGACGTTGTGTACCTGAGCATGAACAGGAACATATCCTACGCAAGTGTCACTCCGAGGCTTATGGAGGACACCACGCTGGAGATAGAACTGCACATAAGGTATTGCAATCCGGTTTTTATTGGCCTACTCTCTTCAAGGATGCCCGTAAGTTTGTCTTATCTTGTGATGAATGTCAAAGAATTGGTAATATTAGTAGACGTCAAGAAATGCCTATGAATTATTCACTTGTTATTGAACCATTTGATGTTTGGGGCTTTGATTATATGGGACCTTTTCCTTCCTCTAATGGGTATACACATATTTTAGTTGCTGTTGATTACGTTACTAAGTGGGTAGAAGCTATTCCAACTAGTAGTGCTGATCATAACACCTCTATTAAAATGCTTAAAGAAGTTATTTTTCCAGGTTTGGAGTCCCTAGATATTTAATGACTGATGGTGGTTCACATTTTATTCATGGCGCTTTCCGTAAAATGCTTGCTAAGTATGATGTTAATCATAGAATTGCATCTCCTTATCACCCACAGTCTAGTGGTCAAGTAGAATTGAGTAATAGAGAGCTCAAATTAATTTTGCAAAAGACTGTTAATAGATCTAGAAAGAATTGGTCCAAGAAACTTGATGATGCATTATGGGCCTATAGAACTGCATATAAAAATCCTATGGGTATGTCTCCGTATAAAATGGTTTATGGAAAAGCATGTCACTTACCTCTCGAACTAGAACATAAGGCATATTGGGCTATTAAAGAAGCTCAATTATGATTTCAAACTTGCCGATGAGAAGAGGTTATTTTACATTAGCTCACTTGATGAATGGAGAACCCAAGCCTATGAAAATGCCAAGTTGTTTAAAGAAAAAGTTAAAAGATGGCATGACAAAAGATACAAAAGCGTGAGTTTAATGTAGGTGATTATGTATTGCTATACAACTCTCGTTTAAGATTTTTTGCAGGAAAACTTCTCTCTAAATGGGAAGGCCCTTACGTTATCGAGGAGGTCTATCGTTCCGGTGCCATAAAAATCAACAACTTCGAAGGCACAAATCCGAAGGTGGTGAAACGGTCAAAGAATTAAACATTATATCTCAGGTAATCCCATAAATGTTGAAACCAATGTTATTGAAACGTAACCCCGGAGGAATACATAAGGGACACTTTCCGGAACGTTTCAGACTCCGAAAAGGAATAGGTATGTGGTACGGTAAGTAAACCGACTCCAAAACAGTTTTTAAGGCAATATTTCTCCGTTTTGGAATATTTAGAAAAATAGAAAAATAAGGAAGCAGTCCGGGAAGGACACGAGGCCTCCACGAGGGTGGAGGGCGCGCCCTACCCCTGGGCGCGCCCCTACCTCGTGGGCACCTCGTGTGCTCTCCGGACTCCGTTTTCTTACGACACGTATTTTGGTCGGTAAAAATTCATTATATAATCTCCCGGGTTTTGACTCCCGTATCACGCAAAAATCTCCTGTCTTTGTTTCGAGCTGTTTTCTGACAAGCCAAGCATCATGTCGTCTCCCTCCTCCTCCAATGAGGGCAACGATGCTTGGCTAATGAAGATAGAGCTGAAGAGAGAAGAACCCATGGAGATCAACAAGGATGAAGGGATCAAGAAGGCCGGAGGACCAAGTTCCGGCAACAGAAGACATCCTTCAACTTGATCACAATCTTCTTACCCCAACTGAGATTGAAGCTTTCAAGATGATTGAGTTAGCTCGTATACAAAATAAGTATCTCACACGTGAAAATATTTTGTTGAAGGAGCATATCATCGCACTCAAGGGCATTATCCGCAAGTTAGAAGACCTCCTACGCTCGATGTGCGACTATCCATCATCAACAACTCCACCTTCTTCACCAACAAAGAAGAATTGAGTATCTGGTATGGGCACTCCCCTTGGCAACTGCCAAGCTTGGGGGAGTGCCCCGGTATCGTATCACCATCACTTTTATCTTTACCGTTTTTCTTAGTTCGATCCTTTTGAATATCTTGATCTAGTAGAATAAAAGTTCTTAGTATGATCTAGTTGTGAGTTTTGCTTTATGATCCTTCTATGTAATCGAGTCCGTGAGCTATATATAATAAAGATTAGTGTTGAGTCAAGGGCTTGATTATTTTGCCATGATCTTAAGTGAATAAAAGAAAAGAGAAAGAATAAAAAGAAAAAAGAGATCATATGGATCTTATGGAGAGTAATGAGCTCACATAGAAAGAGTATGATGAATAAAAGTTGTTGAGAGTTGACAAACATAGTTTTGGTCATCGTTGCAATTAATAGGAAGTAATAAAGAAAGAGAGGTCTTCACATATAAATACTATCTTGGACATCTTTTATGATTGTGAGCACTCATTAAAATATGACATGCTAAAGAGTTGACGTTGGACAAGGAAGACAACGTAATGGGTTATGTTTTCTTACATCTGAGATAAATTATATTGTCATGGATCATCCAACATGATTGAGCTTGCCTTTCCCCCTCATGCTAGCCAAATTCTTTGCACTAAGTAGAGATACTACTTGTGCTTCCAAACACCCTTAAACCAGTTTTGCCATGAGAGTCCACCATACCTACCTATGGATTGAGTAAGATCCTCCAAGTAAGTTGTCATCGGTGCAAGCAATAAAAATTGCTCTCTAAATATGTATGACTTATTAGTGTGGGAGAAAATAAGCTTTATACGATCGTGTGATATGGAAGAAATAAAAGCGACGGACTGCATAATAAAGGTCCATATCACAAGTGGCAATATAAAGTGACGTTCTTTCGCATTAAGATTTTGTGCATCCAACCATAAAAGCGCATGACAACCTCTGCTTCCCTCTGCGAAGGGCCTATCTTTTACTTTTATCTCCCACCTTACATAAGAGTCATGGTGATCTTCACCCTTTCCTTTTTACATTTTATCTTTTGGCAAGCACAATATGTTGGAAAGATCCTGGTATATATGGCTAATTGGATGTGAGTTTTCATGAACTATTATTGTTGACATTACCCTTGAGGTAAAACGTTGGGAGGCAAAAACTATAAGCCCCTATCTTTCTCTGTGTCCGATTAAAACTCCATACCCATAAGTATTGCGTGAGTGTTAGCAATTGTGAAAGACTATATGATAGTTGAGTATGTGGACTTGCTGAAAAGCTCTTATATTGACTCTTTCCTATGTTATGATAAATTGCAATTGCTCCAATGACTGAGATTATAGTTTGTTAGTTTTCAATGAAGTTTATGATTCATACTTGAAATTGTGATTGAATTGTTACTCTAGCATAAGAGATCATATGACAAGAATTATATAAGTTGTTGTTCTAAGAATGATCATGATGCCCTCATGTCCGTATTTTATTTTTATTGACACCTCTATCTCTAAACATGTGGACATATTTTTCGATTTCGGCTTTCGCTTGAGGACAAGCGAGGTCTAAGCTTGGGGGAGTTGATACGTCCATTTTGCATCATGCTTTTATATCGATATTTATTGCATTATGGGCTGTTATTACACATTATGTCACAATACTTATGCCTATTCTCTCTTATTTTACAAGGTTTACATAAAGAGGGAGAATGCCGGCAGCTGGGATTCTGGGCTGAAAAGGAGCAAATATTAGAGACCTATTCTGCACAGCTCCAAAAGTCCTGAAACTTCACGGAAGTCATTCAGAATATATAAAAAATACTGAGCGCAAGAAGTTCACCAGGGGGGCCACACCCTGCCCACGAGGGTGGGGGCGCCCTACCCCCTGGGGCGCCCCCCTACCTCGTGGGCCCCCTGGTGGCCCTCCGATGGCCATCTTCTGCTATATGGAGTCTTTCAATGAGAAAAAAATCATAAGCCATCTTTCCGGACGAGACTCCGCCGCCACGAGGCGGAACCTTGGCGGAACCAATCTAGGGCTCTGGCGAGCTGTTCTGCCGGGGAAACTTCCCTCCGGGAGGGGGAAATCATCGCCATCTCTCTCT